>NW_017307125.1:266957-276562 GCF_000935625.1 Nanorana parkeri
TTATTTAACAGCCATTATTGCACTCTTTTTATCCCTTCAATAAGCCCTATAATGTTTTTCCCAGATGTGTATACTCATGAGAGTTTCTCCCAGTTGTACCATATCAAGATATAAAACCTCAGCAGAGTCACCAAGTAACTGTCAGGAGATCACAACTCATCACTCTGTACGATCTGTGCCATCAGTACAGCTAATTATTGTCACATATTCTATGTATATTTACACATGTATTATATTGGGAAGTTTTTTTTATCTTATGTAAAACATGTATTTGGATAGCGAACATGTTTTATTCTATTGATCTCCTCATCTGAGCTTGGTGATCTAGTTATAAATGGTAAGTGAATTTGGAATACACATATAAACAAATGAAAGTGTACGAATTTAAAGTGTATGCAAACCCTAAATCTATTTTTTAGTATGTTTAGGTCAGGATAATGCCTTGCTGTGTATGATTTTCACTCAGCCTCATAATCTCAGTCGACCTGTGACAATGAGACTGTCACAGGTCGGCTCAGTAGATCAGGAAGTGAGCGACCACATACCGGCGCTCGCTCACTTCTCGATCTATCCTTGCAGAGAGCCGTGACTGTCACTCACGGCTCCCTGCAGGGATTCCTTACCCCTCCCTTATCCAATCCTCTAGTGCTGACAGGATCTAGATAGTCAGAGCCAGCTGTCACTCACGCAGCTGGGTGGATCCAGACAGAATTGTCGGGATCTGTTCCGGCTGCGGCGTCTCAGTATATTGAAAGATGTAGCTCGCAGTATACTGAGCTTGTGTCCTACCGTTACCCTTAGGAGAACCATGGGGAAAAGCCCTAACCCCATAGTTCTCCTTTACGCAAATCATATTTTTGTGAATCTATTGCAAAGTTTTTTTTACCTGGAGATCCTGCCAATTACAGTACTTCCTGTTGCAGACTGACAACGCTGAGCCACTGCCTTGCAATTAGCAGCAGTGTTGTCAGCCTGCCATACATGCTACTTTAGTTGGCCGTTTGGCTGCCTATCAAGGACAATTACACAAAAGACATAGTCAGGCTAAAAAAATGCCAATCAAAACTTAATAAAAGTAAAAACCTGGTCAGGATGATCTAGATCAGCGGTCGCCAACCTTTTAAATCCCGCGGACCACTAATATGAATTTTTTAAAAACATATATATATTCTCATTAGGGATGCACCAATACTTTTCGAGTAACAGTGCAGATACTTGGCATTTTCATGAGAACTACCAGGGTGGCAGCGGTTGCAGCTGGGACCTGGCTCTGGCACTCCACCACTGTCCTGAAATCATTAGTCTGTATTGTTTTAGAAAAACTGTCACATGACAATAAACAAAAATGTATCAGTACTCGTACTTGTAAGTACTCGGCAAGTACCAGTACTCGTACTCGCAAAACTGGTATCTGTGCATCCGTTTATTTATATTTATAAAAACAAAATTGTACATTAAAACAGAGATGTACAAATGCCAGGAGCTCCGTGTGCTACTTACAAATGACAGCTGCTTCCTAACTTCTGAATTTTTCTCTAGTGTAGTCTTGGAGCTCAAAAGTATCGGTACTTCTATTCATACTTGTACCGAGTACTGTACTTGGTATCTGTGCAACCCTAATTCTCATATTCTTTGTGTCCTCATATATAAATATATTCTCATATGTGTGTGTATATATATATATATATATATATATAAAAAAAAAAGAGAATATATCTATATATACATACAGCATATATACACATACATACATACATAGGTGCGGGTGTGCCTGCAGGGGTGGCAGTTTGGTGGAGGGCCCAGGGACCACCAACATTTTCTCAGGGACCACCAGTGGTCCACCGACCACCAGTTGGTGACCACTGATCTAGATGAAAGAAAAATCCTTATAAAGCATAGTCCAATTTGATTTAAAAGGAAAAAAAATCTGGATCCTCCAAGGCATTGGCAATCAGATACTCCCTCTAACTTTGCACCAAGCTTACTGTATGGACCTTGTATGGAGGGATCAAGGGAGAAAAAATACAGTTCATCTTTTCCTGTAGGTAAGGTCCTGCATCTCCTTTAATAATTTAGCTGTCTTTCTCTGTATTCCCTCCAGTTCCACAACAACCTTTTTGTTAATTAGTGGCCAAAACTGAAATGCAAATTCAAGATCAGATCTTCCTACTGCTTTGAACAGAGTTTAGATTATGTTCTAATATCATACACACATATGATATTGTAGTAAGATTTTGAACAGTAACAACAAAACAATTTGCTGTTCAAGTGAAATAAGGTTTCTGAGTACTGGTAAAAGTGTTTTCCTGGTATTTTGTTTTTTTAAGTTTGTTTCTAAAAATATAAAAACTGGTGAGGTTATTTTGGGTACCACATACTACCTTCTTATCCTGTATTTAAAGGAATTTGAAGAATATAAGAATAAAGATTTAGGTCCAAGGGCTACAAACATTTGCCACAAAATCTCATTTGAACATTTACAGGAAAATGTATTTGACCCTTTCTGAGAGAAAAAATGCTATTGTTATATATTGAAGCCCAACTCAAATTAAAACGTTTTTTGGATAGTTGTTAGTTTTGGATAGAGTGGGAAAGGCAAAAAACACCTGGCATTTTTTGGATAACTGTTAGTTGTGGATAAAGTGGGAAAGGCAAAGAACCCCAGTCATGTTTTTATTAAGGTCTGTGTCCCCATTGAGGAATGTTCCCCTCACTGCCTGAACAGGAAATTATGGAAAATCTCTACTGTGGCAACACAAAGTGCATTAAACCCCCCCAAAAAGAAGCAATTCCACCTAAAATAAAAGGACCTACCAACATAAAATAAAAACCAATATAGCCCCAAAATAAAATGACCCCCCAAATACTGCCCCTTAAACAAAATGTTTAACGGAAAGCTTGCAGCACAAAATAAATGTTTGTTATAGAAGGGACGGAAGCTAAAAGTGACTGCTGACCTCAAAGCAACCACTAATAATAATCAAAATAAAAGGGCAGTTTCCTAACTCACTTCATTCTTCTAATACAGTGACCTTATGGTTGCTCTGTGATCCCCTTTTCTAGCACACAACTACCCCCTCCCGTATCCACATAGATTAAATAAAAGTTAGGCATGCACTGGTTAGGCCTATTAATTCTGTTGAAAAACTGTCCTTCTGCTGGTCAATTTTATACTGCTCTATCCTCTGCAGTATTTAAATTGTTGTAGTGAAGCCCAAAGCCTGTGTTCTGTCTCTAATAAATTTGTGTATAGCCGTGCACCATGTAAGTTTTTTTTATTTTAGTAGTATAACACTTGCTTGCACTGTTTTTTTCTCGAATACATTTCAGCGAATTTTTGCTTATTAAAAATGTCCTGCTGCTGGCCAATTTTACACTGATGGATCATCTGCAGACTCTTAATTCTTCATGGGAGCTTGATAGAAATTGGCCATTTTTGCATCAGCAAGTACAGAGACACATTTAGCAAACTACTGGCCAATTTCTATCTGCCAGTCAAAGCAGGTCCTTGACTGTTTTAATGGAAAAGTATGTGTTGCTACTAAGACTACTTGAAAAATGCATTTTTAATGGAAAGGATCAGATTGGGGTGCTGGTGCTGTATGTAAGCCAAGATAATTCTAAAAGAAAAAAAAATCAGTTTCACAATGAGAATGAAGGAATGGACTGTGAATGGAAAAAACTCAGAATATAGATCTTATTGCAGCTATGGGCATTCCTCCCCAAAATTGTAAATTGCAGGCAGTGATTTTGCTTTTTCATTCTCCTCCTTTCCAAGCCCTGATGAAAGGGGCTTTATCTGCCCCCAAAACATGTCAAACTTTTTTTTTTTTATGGACTCTAACATCTATTTTGGTCTGGCACTCTTCTGTTTTCTGTTCCTGTTTTTCAATTGTGCTCCTGTGTCGTCACCCTTGCACACATGCCCCAATGAAGCCTTCATATGGTATCTTCAACACTTATCTGGGCAGCACAATGGCGTAGTGGTTAGTGCTTCTGCCTTGCGGCACTGGGGTCCCTAGTTCAAATCCCGACCAGGTCATTCTCTCCAAAGAGTTTGCCTGTTTTCCCTGTGCTTGCATGGGTTTCCTAGAGGTACTCTGGTTTTCTCCCACACTCCAAAGACATGCTGGAATCTTAATTGGCCCTGAGCTCCTTGAGGGCAGGGACGGATGTGAATGTACGCTATGTAAAAGCACTGTGTAAATTGTTGGGGCTATATAAATACCTGTAATAAAATATTACACAGATATGGTCCACTGTTGTCACCTTTGGATATTATCAGGGTCAAGAAATGCCATTCAGCCACTGCTGTGAAAAGAAATGCCATTCAGGACGTTGCTGTGAAAAGGCTGCAGGAGATCGGCAGCACTGAGGTGTAATAAAGGTGAAAAAAAAAGTTTTTTATTTTACAAAATGGCAATTGATACACACCACTTTATCAAACTAAATGCAATTCAGTTAGGGTTTACATCTACTTTAGGTAAGGTAGGTAATAGACTAACTCTTTCTCAGCCTACATGAAGGAGCACATAGTGGCTCATGACTGCTATATTCTATTGAAGTGCTCTTTTTTTTGGGGGGGGGGGGTTGTTCCTCATGTTTCTTAGTATTTGACAACAATCTTCTATATCCATACAGGGTACAAAAGTATATGCTGTCTAAGGATCATGTGTGAGGCTAATAACACCAGAGTCAGTGAAGTTGTTCTCCATGGATTCCAAAACCTTAATAAATATAATATAGTGTTCTTCTGTGTTGTCCTTCTAATATATATAGTTATCTTGGTAGGAAATCTTTTGATCATTACATTGATATCAGTTAGCTACCACCTCAAGCATCCCATGTATTTTTTTCTTAAACATCTTTCAGTAGTTGATGTCTTGTTCACTTCAAACATTGTACCAGCATTGCTACATGTCATATTGTGGGGGCTAAGTCACTTATCTATAACTGCATGTATTTTCCAGTACTATGTACACAGCTTCCTGGCATTCATACAGTCTTTCCTACTGACAGTTATGGCATATGATCGCTATGTTGCCATCTGTGACCCCTTACACTATTTTGCTCTCATGACCACTAAAACCTGTAACTACCTTGTCTGCTTCTCCTGGATCTTCTCCTACATCCTTATTTCATGTGAAACCATCTTTCTGTATCAATTGCAGTATTGCAACTCAAATTATATTGATCATTTCTTTTGTGATATTGCTCCAATTCTTCAGATTGCAACGTCAGATACGTTCATTATTGTCTGGATTGATTTTGTGATATGCTGCCTTACAATATTTTTCCCTTTTTTGTTTGTTATTGGGTCATATACATGCATCTTTGTTAACATCCTAAAAATGTCTTCTGTCATTGTAAGGAAAAAAGCTTTCTCAACCTGCAGTTCACACTTGCTCATTGTTTGCTTATATTATGGGACTTTGATTGCTATATATGCAATGCCATCAGGTGACAATTCCCACAATGAAAACAAGTTCAAATCTCTGATATACATAGTGTTAACACCATTTATTAATCCAATCATATACAGCTTACGAAACAAGGAAATAATGGAAGGCTTAAAAAAGCTTATTGGTCAACATGTGTGGGCTAAGATTGCTTTCGGGTCTTTCTTTTCATTTAAGTGAACTATGTAGATGAATCAGATCATTTTTCCAGCTGGAGGGAGGTGGATGCTTGCGGACTCCATTGCTGGCAGGACCCACATACAATACAAAAAGAGTACACCTATTTGATCAACACTCTGTGGGAGTGGGGAAGTTGTATTCAACAACCAAATGGTGACTCTGAACTGTCTAAATGGCTGTAATTCTACTCGGAGAGTCTGTATTCGAACACTGGATACAAAGTTGGTCCCTGTTTATTTGATTTCCCCGGAAAGCCCCTGCTGGAACACTGTGCGTATTGTTGTCAGCTCCACTGTTCTACCTTCGCCTTACTATCTCTTCTCTCCCATCCCTCTGCTCCCGTGATTTGTGGTTGTTGGATGATCTAAGAGCCATGAACTGTCAGGACTCCTGAGGAAGCGATACCGCGAAACGCGTTATCGCTCTGTACAATTAAGTACATTATTTGTTTCATTAATATAGTCAACTGTGTATGTCATTACTATATATTTGATCGCAACAAACAAAATGGACACATGGCAAGTTTTGTTTTTACAAACATTTTAATGTATATTCATATTAATAAAAAATTTAATTTTAGCTACATATTGTCATTCAGTTCTTGGCACCTCAAAATCCCCAAGTTGTTTTTTATGTTTTTTTGTGGTCCAATTAATCCAGGGTGTGGTGCCATTCTTCTCCATCTTCATGCCCCCTGCTTTATCAAATCGCCATTGTTAATAAGATTGCTTTAGTGTCTTTCTTTTCATTTAAGTGAACTATGTAGATAAATACATATGTAAACTTTAATATGTATAATGCATTTATAGAGACCCTGCCTTAGAGTGTCCCTAATCTAAATGTAATGTTTCCAGCTAGGCTGTAGCCAGCCTGAGCTTGTTTGTTATTGGTATCTGGTTATCTGAGTTTGTTGTGTTTCTCTTAAGCCCAGGACATTGTTTTCTTCTGCTTGCTTTTGGGGAGTGTACTCCAGTAGTTAGAGTGAGAGAGGATACAATATAAGGGGGTTATGAATATTTATTCCGCCTTTATCAATCATTGAAAGGTTTATTCCAGTGAAGCGTGTTGGGTAAGGGTATACATATTTGGGAAGGACCTTTTGGAAAGGTCCTTCCCTCCCCAGGCTTTGCCTGGAGAGGATATTTTGTTTGAAGCTTCCGGTCAACACCTACTGGGCTCCTGCTGGGTGGGTCTTAGCCTCTCGGGCTTTACCTAGGGAGGATGTAATTCCAGAGGGTCCAGTCTAGCCTCCTATGTGGTGGGAGAGGTGTAAGAAGAGTGTCCTTGCTTTGTAGGCCTTCTACTTGGAGAGGGTATATCTCCACAGAGGCCTAGTTCATGCTTCTTAGGCCTGCTGCCCAAGAAAAGCAGCTGAAGCTAAAGGAGAGTTCTACTCAGATTGTCAGTCTCACAGGTCCACAACTTGTCAGGGTATCTCTGAACTAAGTCCACAACCATTGGGATATGTCAGCCATTTTGTGGAACAGCTCTTGAGGGGAAAGTTGGAGGTCTCCACTTTAACATGTCCGTGAGCAAAAATCATGATTAGCTTTCATTAAAAAAAAAAACAGGTGTACATGGCCGCCTCTCACTAAAACCACAGTCGCTATATGAATGGCAAATTGACAACACAATACCTCTATTTGTCATGGACCAGTTTGACAAATTTCATTCAAGTATCTTTCTAATTCAACCTTGAGAGAGAAAACTCCTAGTGTCTGTAGCCCAGCTAAAAACAATGGACATTCAAATTGTTATTTGACCTTAGCAAACGGCTGAGTAGCCAACGTGTTCTTAGCACAGAAAAGAAACCAAACCCATTGTTCTTACAGATGAAGATACCTCAAACACAGCACAAGATAAATAAGATACACACTAAGGACATTTGGAAATAAAATATATTTTATGTAGAATTTGGACATATAGAGGGTTATTCACAAAGCTGCCAAAGGATCCAGCCGTAGCTTCGGCTGATCTTTCAGCTAGCTTTGGTTACGGGAGGCCTTCGGTTCAGTAGAACCGAAGGGCTGCTGTACGGGTTATTCACTATAGCCCGTACAGCTCCCGAAGTTGGCCGTGTGGCTCGATCGAACCGAAGGCATATGCTTTGGCTCAACTGAGCCGAGGTGAAATCCGAAGCTGGCCAAACGGCCGGTCATTGGCTGGCTGAAAGCCTGCTACTGACAGCTGATATCACGGCGGCTCCGCCAAGTCTTTAATAACAGTTCAGCATCCCCTGGTTACCTAGTAACCAGGGGATGCTGAACTGTCATGAGAGCTTAGCGGAGCCGAGTTTGATATCACCGCCGGCTCCGCTAAGCTCTCATTGTAATGACAGCTAATCCCGCCCAATAGAAAACAGTTGGGCAGAGCTAGCTGTCACTGCTAGCTCCGAGCCAATTGTTTTCTATTTTTTTTTCTACTTTTTCAACTGGTTTTCTATTCTGCTCGGTGCCACGGAGTTACCGAGCAGAATAGCCGAGCCGAATGCCGCTCGGCTGCATTTGGCTATTCACTCACTGCTCTTCGGCCCCTATGGGAATAAGCCGAACAGCAGCGAGTAGCCTGCCGGAGGTTTGGCTCAGCCGATCCGATCCGAATACCCTGGGGAATACCCAGGGTATTCAAACAAGAGCAGAACTTCCCAAGAATAGAGATCAAATCAAATATCAAGTATATTGACAGTTTTCAAATGATTCAAATTGCCAGTGGCTGAACATCCAGCATCAATTGAATTCACTCTAACATATCAATGCATGTGATATGAAGATTAAAGTCACTATGAGAGGCATCTTAGCCACAGTTAGAAAGTTCTTTATCATATCCAATTTATCTATTATATTTTTAGGGAGAGCCCGGCCTCTTGTGACACACCAGCCGCTCACATCGCTCTCCTCCCCCGCACCGCTCGGCCTCCTGTGACAGTTTCTCTCCTCAGAGGGGACACAGAGCAGTGCTCAGTGGGGAGGAGAGAAACCAGGCATTCACCACAATTATGGCTGAAAGATGGCACTTTCGGCATTTTGCCAAAAGTGCCATTTTCAGCCAATATGTTTCAGTGCAACTCTTCTGTCATGTATTTTATCCAGGTCATCCTGTAATGTTATAATGTCTAAGCGCGTGTCTTATATACAAATTAGTAAACTAAACTTGAGATTGTAGTCCATCACAGGAGTGAGCTTGGAGTGGTGGCTACTTTACCACATACACAGGGACAAAAGTAGCCACCCTCCAGAAGGAAGGACAGTGTCAGCACCAATTCAGAGATGATTGGAGGATCTACAGCCGAGTGATACACAAACAAGATACATTTCTGTTAATAGTTAAGATACTTGAATGTATTTTTAAGGTTTAACTCTGGAGTTTAGTGTCACTCTAAAAAGAAAGGCTACCTTTTTAATAAAATGCTTTAACAGTTAAATGGCCAAAAATGCATGCCTCACCATGATGTCCTCTTAACAACCAGTGTTATGCCTCATTAACATGCGAAAAGGCTGGCATGTACAGCTCCGTGCATGGCCGTATCGGGCAGCTCCCAGGAGGACAGGTGCTGCGTGTGATTAGTAGGCAGCCCCTGTGGTTCTCTATGGGAGTATGCGGCTGTACGCCGCCCTATGCTCATGTCGGTGCGGGTGTCCATACTCGTACGCTGACAGGATGGATCCTGTCTTCGTCCGAGCCAGGACACCCACACCCGTACGGACCTGCCCTTGAGGTGAGCGTAGGGCGGCGTATGGCCGCGTACTCCCATAGAGAAGGACTCCTACTAATCACACGCAGCACCTGTCCTCCTGGGTGCTGCCCGATACGGCCGTGCACGCAGCACGGAGCTGTACGTGCCGGGCTTTTCGCGTGTTAAGGAGGCCTTAAAGACTGCTATCATGCAGTGCCATAAATCACAGTTGATAACAATGTGCCTATGTGTTCCTCTACATTTTTTTTTTTTTTATTGGTGGAGGGGGAAGG
>NW_017307125.1:276665-277599 GCF_000935625.1 Nanorana parkeri
GGGGGGGGGGGGGCGCCCGAGTTTTGTCTTGCCTAGGGCAGCCCCAAACCTAAATACACCACTGGTCGCAGTACTAACATTGCAGTGTTTCATTGATAAGCTGACATGTAACACAAGAGGTTGAGTCCTCATGTTTATCACCCCACAAAAGACCACAGATGAGTCCCTTGGACTCATCCAGATAACCTAGCTGGAAATAAAAGAATTCTAAAATGTATGTCCTGTGGGCAGATGTGGTGGCTCTGTAAGTAATAGCAGAGCATATAGATTTGTCTGGTTAATTAGCAAATGTTTCGGCGTGGAATTTCAGATTAGAGCTGTCAATCAATGAGTTAGGCAGCACTTGTTGTGGTACCTGGCAGCAGTAGCAATGAGAGGAGTAAAGCTTATGTTGTTTTGCATATAGTGGGGAAAGGTTAGGAACTATCCCAGGTTTTTAGCTGTATGCTTTACCATTGGGAAGATTTACTTCCTGACCCAGTGACAGGGATTCAAAGTGGAGAGGAAATGATGGAAAATCTCTTTAATGGTGATGGAAGAAGCTACAAAAACACGTTTTGCTCACTCTTGTTCCCCTCATTTCTTGACCTGTTTTAACAAGTGTGTCACAGAGACACACAGTAAGTAAAGATTCCAACTTTAAAGTTACAGACAACAACAAAAAACTTTCCCAATAATATTCAGGGACATTGGCTGGTGGTGTGCTTCTGTCATCCAGAGGAGTGTAATTGTAAAGACCCAGTGACGCACATAGCTGGAATTGCAGTATCAAGTGGGCAGAGCACATTCTGTATAGTGGTGGGCAGAGGACATCAGGTTCTGTATAGTGGTGGGCAGAGGACATCAGTTTCTGTATAGTGGTGGGCAGAGGACATCAGGTTCTGTATAGTGGTGGGCAGAGGACATCAGGTTCTGTATAGTGGTGGGCAGAGGA
>NW_017307125.1:277700-305171 GCF_000935625.1 Nanorana parkeri
ATATGGGTGGGCAGAGGATATTAGGTGCTGTATAGTGGTGGGCAGAGGACATCAGGTTCTGTATAGTGGTGGGCAGAGGACATCAGATTCTGTACAGTGGTGGGCAGAGGACATCAGGTTATGTTCAGTGGTGGGCAGAGGACATCAGGTTCTGTTCAGTAGTGGGCAGAGGACATCAGGTTCTGTATAGTGGTGGGCAGAGGATATTAGGTTCTGTATAGTGGTGGGCAGAGGACATCAGGTTCTGTATAATTGTGGTTACAGAACATGATGTTGTAGCTATTGGCAGGTAGAGGGCAGAAGGTGTGACTGCTAGTAGCAGGTAGAGGGCAAGATGGATAGAATCAAAAGATGTGAATTTGGGAGTTACAGGAGCTACCAGTGGGCAGAGGGCAGGATATTCAGCAGCTAAACATTTGTAGAGAGCGGCAGATGCAATAATAACAGATGTGTCGGATGTGGTTGCTCCTATGTACTCTGTAATGCACTCTATAGTATTTTAGCGCTATTTGAATAGGAATAAATTAAAATATAAACTTACATTTGGATGCATTGGTATTTTTGGAGAGACAGAAGTCAGGGTAGATGTGGTACTGGAAGTTGACAGGGCAGGTGATAAATATTAGAGTGCTGCATTCTCAATAAACATGTGCGATTCTTTTCGGAACAATTTGTTATTCGGACGAATTTCCGTTATTCGGAGATGTATTCGGATGTATTCGAATCTCCGAATGACAGAAATGACGAATGAAAACGAATCCGAAATCCGTTAGGGGTAGTCTGTATGAATTTTCGTTTGTGGAAGAAAAATTTGTTGCAGCAAAGTGACAGGCCAACTAATGGTCTAATGTCACTTTGCTGCAACGAAAATTCGGCCACAAACGAAAATAACGAATGTTGTCCGAATCCCGAACGAATTCACTTTCAGAGCCGAATTACAAAAAACGAAATAACGAAAACCTGAATGAAAACGAAACTAAACACATTTTTTGCCGGTGCACATGTCTACCCACTATATGCTGACAGCACAGAGCTGGGACAGATCCCAACAATATTATCAGGATCCACCCCGCTGCCCCTGTGGAGGCAGAACCAGCTCCACCGTCTGTTCCCCCACTCAGCGCTGGAGGATCAGAGAGGTGCGGGGACTGACAATCACCACTCTCTGCAGGGAGAAGATCAGGAACTGAGCAATCGGTGGTATGTGATTGGTCAGTTCCCAATTAATAGACCCAATGCGTGACAGCTTCAGTATCGCATGTCGGCTCTAGTTATGGGGATGAGTGTATTTCACTCTCCCCATAATTCTCCTTCAATTGGCTCCTCTCTAAATCAGAGATAGGGACCTTAGATTGTAAGCTCCTTGAGGACTGGGATTGATGTTTAAGGAGAACTATGGGGTCAGGGCTTTTCCCCATAGTTCTCCTAAGGGTAACGGGAGGACACAAACTAGCGCCCTCCCATCACCCAAAGCTCAGTATACCGCGAGCTACAGCTCGCGGTATACTAAGACGCTGCAGCCGGGACGGATCCTGACATTACTGTCGAGATCCACCCAGCTGCGTGATTGACAGCTGGCTCTGCCTATCTAGAGGCAGAACCAGCTGTACCTGTCCGTTCCGCCAGTCAGCGCTGGAGGATCAGACAGGGGAGGATGGGAATCCCTGCAGGGAACCGTGAGTGACAGTCATGGCTCTCTGCAGGGATAGATTGAGAAGTGAGCGAGTGACGCTATGTGTTCACTAGGGCTGCAGCTAACGATTATTTTCTAAATCGATTCGTTTGCCGATTATTAAGTACGATTAATCGGTTAATCGGATTTTTTTTTTAAAAGGCTCCAGTGATGGACTACTAGTTTGTATTGAGATTGTAGTCCATCACGGAAGCAAGCTTGGAGCGGTGGAAGTAAAAAAAAGTGTGGTGTGCAATATAGTACATTTTCCATCGCCGATTTTAATCGAATAATGGTTGCAGCTCTAGTGTTCGCTCACTTCCCGATCTATTGAGCCGACCTGTGACAGTTTCATTGTCACAGGTCGGCTAGAACTATGAGGTGAGTGATTTTCACTTGCCTCATAGTTCTCCTTTAACTACCTCCCGGCCAGCCGCTGTGTATACACGGCCTGCCGGGAGCTTCTTGGATGTAACTGACATCTATGTAAAGTGCTGCGCAGGTATTTATTAATACCTGTAATAAATAAATAAAAACCTGCATGCGGCTTAGTAAGGGGCTGAAGAAAGATGAGACACACAGTACTTACATTTTTTCCGAAAGGTCGGCGTTATAAATCTAATTTAAATTGAAAATGCAAATGTTGTTCTGTTCAGCAACCGAAAAGTCTACCTACCTTCACGTTCATAATGCACAGATCCACGGAACCTGCATTTTCAAAAGTCACTGTATTCCGGCCCACATGGAAGAGAAAGGAAATGCACAAAACATCGGTAAGATTTGCGCTGCAGCACAATGAACTCCCTCCCTGGTGTCCTTATCACTAGGGACACCTGCACCCAGCACACACAGCTCCCTCTGGTGTCTTTATATGTATAAGGAAACTTGTCATTTCCTCTATCATATTTGTAGTCTATCTGCTGTAGCACGCCCACAGCTTCTGACCATTCCTTCTAGCCAGGGGCCAAACAAGAAATCACGGGGCCACATAGCAGATTTTGCATGGGGCCCCCGTGATTTTTAGTTACGCCCCTTGCAGAGCCCACCTGAGAACCCAAACAGCCCACCTTAGAGTGACCCTGCATAGTCCACTATAGACTCTCTATGGTGGGCTCTGCAGGGTGTCAAGGTGGGCTGGTCACACCCCTGCACACCTCTTACCTGTCAGCCCCGATCCGCTGTCAGCTTCCTCCTCCGCAGCAGCCGGGCCCCGTCTCCTCCTCCGCTGCTGACACCGGGCCCCGGCCTCCTCCACCGCAGCTGCTGGCTGTCACTGACTCAGCAGCGGCTTTGAGGAGGAACGCGCCGCTGCACAGATCACTGACAGGTTGTCAGTGATCTTTGAACAGCGGCGCGTTCCTCCTCACAGCCGCCAGTGACAGCCAGCAGCCTGCGATGCCATCCGTGAGATTGTAGTCCATCCGTTGATGGGGATCTATTGCAGAGACGTAGCCAACAGAGACAGGACTTTGGCACATTTCTTGTAGAATCAGCTGGTTGCCTGAACACTGGCCCTGATATCCTCCTTTAGGGTGGCTCCTCTCCCTTGCAGGGTCCTATGGAGCCACCCTTGCTTGCGTGCCTCGTGTGAGTACTAGAGCCGAATGTTCGCTGTGTGCTACTACACTGTGTGCGACCAGCGGTGTATTTAACTTTGGTGCTGCCCTAGGCAAGGCAGCAACGCCCCCCCGGACTGACCCTGCGCTTCTCTCCGACAGCACCCCGAACTGACTCGCCCCCCGGACTGACTCGCCGCTTCGCGGACGATAGCAAACCCCCCCACTCAGCGAATCTGCCGCTCCAGGCAAACGCCTTGTTTGCCTCGCGGCAGATACGCCCCTGTGTGCGACCCCACAAACACGCAAAGCCTAGGACGGCAAACCACTTCCCTGCACCCTAACTCCAAGCACATAGATGGAAAGCTGCTGGAGACCGCTGACCTGATACTCAGTGTGTGCACTCCGCGACAGGAAGTTCAGGAAAGCTGAACTGAGGGATCTGGAGCCGGTGGAGGTGAATGGTAAATTATGTGTTTGTGCGCACTTTTACAGCAAATGATGTATGGGGAAATGTTTGCCAGGCTGCTTAGGATGGATTCATTAAAAAAAATAATTACTACTGCAAAGGTACAGATATTTTTTTAGGGAAAGCTGACAACTTCCAATCTGAACTCACCTTTCCATTTATTGCACCGATGAAAGAATTGACTTTGCGCTCGCTTGGCACTCACTTTGCATTGGTGGTAACAGACCACAGAAAACCATGCGGACTTGTGCTGTAAGATGCAGCTAATGCAAATTCTTAGTTGTTTCAATATTTTGTTTTCTCCTTCTGTTCCTCAAATCTCCGCAAACGTCTATCCGATGCTCTCGCTGCGGACCGCTCCGCCCACAACTGTCAATCAACTCGGAGGTCGGCGCGCATGCGCAGTACGTTTCTCCCGCTTCCAGCGCTTGCACGCCTACTCCGCTGTAGGGGAAGGACTACCTGCGCTTAGGTGACTCCCATCCAGGAAGAGGAGAACTTGTCCGACTTGTACCGAGAACTTCGTCTTATAAAGGTAAATACTGCGAATTATTGTACGATCACAGAGGGGGCTGGATGTGCAGTATGTCTCCATAATTTGCTATATACCGTGATGTTATATACTACCTACAGTGTAGTATACTGGCAGGGAAGGACTACCTGCGCTTAGGTGACTCCCATCCAGGAAGAGGAGAACTTGTCCGACTTGTACCGAGAACTTCGTCTTATAAAGGTAAATACTGCGAATTATTGTACGATCACAGAGGGGGCTGGATGTGCAGTATGTCTCCATAATTTGCTATATACCGTGATGTTATATACTACCTACAGTGTAGTATACTGGCAGTGTGTGTATATATATATATATATATATCAGATCTATAGGGACTGCTCACTATACTGGCAGTGTGATCTATATGTATATATATATATATCAGATCTATAGGGACTGATCACTATGCTGGCCGTGTATATATATATATATCAGATCTATAGGGACTGATCACTATGCTGGCCGTGTATATATATATATATCAGATCTATAGGGACTGATCACTATGCTGGCCGTGTATATATATATATATCAGATCTATAGGGACTGATCACTATGCTGGCCGTGTATATATATATATATCAGATCTATAGGGACTGATCACTATGCTGGCCGTGTATATATATATATATCAGATCTATAGGGACTGATCACTATGCTGGCCGTGTATATATATATATATCAGATCTATAGGGACTGATCACTATGCTGGCCGTGTATATATATATATATCAGATCTATAGGGACTGATCACTATGCTGGCCGTGTATATATATATATATCAGATCTATAGGGACTGATCACTATGCTGGCCGTGTATATATATATATATCAGATCTATAGGGACTGATCACTATGCTGGCCGTGTATATATATATATATCAGATCTATAGGGACTGATCACTATGCTGGCCGTGTATATATATATATATCAGATCTATAGGGACTGATCACTATGCTGGCCGTGTATATATATATATATCAGATCTATAGGGACTGATCACTATGCTGGCCGTGTATATATATATATATCAGATCTATAGGGACTGATCACTATGCTGGCCGTGTATATATATATATATCAGATCTATAGGGACTGATCACTATGCTGGCCGTGTATATATATATATATCAGATCTATAGGGACTGATCACTATGCTGGCCGTGTATATATATATATATCAGATCTATAGGGACTGATCACTATGCTGGCCGTGTATATATATATATATCAGATCTATAGGGACTGATCACTATACTGGCAGTGTATATATATCAGATCTATAGGAGGTGATCACTATACTGGCAGTGTATATACAGTAATACCTTGGTTTACGAGTAACTTGGTTTGAGAGTGTTTTGCAAGACAAGCAAACATTTCTGAAATGTTTTGCCTTGATATACAAGCAATGTCTTGCAAGAAGAGCAAAATTTTGTAGAAAAGCGCCTGAATAAGGCTGTAGCAGTGCGAGCGATGAGTCTGTTTAACGACAATGCAATGTCACATTGGATAGATTCCTTGTTAAGGTTTCACGAAATGAAAAAGATTCCATTGAGTCAAGAGATAGCAGTGATTCCATTAGTGATAGTGAAAGTCGTCCTACACAATAATCCTCTTCTGTCTCGTCCCCCTCACACCAGCCACGAAGGTAACCGGAAATTGGTTTATTTTCTTTATATTTTGTACAGTATTATATTACACTACAGTATTGTAATCATTTTTATATGAATATTTTTGGGTTCTGGAACGAATCATCTGAATTTCCATTATTCCCTATGGGGAAATTCGCTTTGATATACAAGCGCTTTGGATTACAAGCATGCTTCCGGAACGAATTATGCTCGTAAACCAAGGTATCACTGTATATCAGATCTATAGGGACTGATCACTATACTGGCAGTGTATATATATCAGATCTATAGGAGTTGATCACTATACTGGCAGTGTATATATATCAGATCAATATGGGGCTGATCACTATACTGGCATAGTGATCTATAGGGAGCTGGTCACTATACTAGCAATGTGATCTATAGGGAGCTGATCACTATATTGGCAGTGTGATCTATAGGGAGCTAGTCACTATACCGGAATGTTAATCTATAGGCATGCGGTCACCATGCTGGCAGTGTGATATATATATAGAGAGAGAGGGTCACTATACTGGCATGGTGATCTATAGGCATGCGGTCACTATATGGCAGTGTGAGCTTCTATAGGGTTTGGACACTATACTGGCAGTGCGTTCTTTAGGGAGCTGGTCACCATACTGGCATGGTAATCTATAGGGACGTGGTCACTATACTGGCATGGTAATCTATGGGAAGCTGGTCACTTCACTGGCAGTGTGATCACTAGGGCGATTGTCACCCTATGACATGGTTATATATAAGGGGATGGTTACTATACTGGCAGTGTGATATATGAAAAGCTGATCACTATACTGGCAAGGTGATCTATAAGGTCAGGCTTTAGGGATGGTCTGGGTCACCCATAGTCAGGCTTTGGGGATGTCTGGATCACCCATGGTCAGGCTTTGGGGATGGTCTGGGTCACCCTTAGTCATGCTTTGGGGATGGTCTAGGTCACCCATAGTCAGGCTTTGGGGATGGTCTGGGTCACCCATAGTCATGCTTTGGGGATGGTCTGGGTCACCCTTAGTCATGCTTTGGGGATGGCCTGAGTTACCCTTAGTCAGACTTTAGGGATGTCTGGGTCACCCATAGTCAGGCTTTGGAGATGGCCTGGGTCAACCATAGTCAGGCTTTGGGGATGGTCTAGGTCACCCATAGTCGGGCTTTGGGGATGGTCTGGGTCACCCATAGTCAGGCTTTGGGGATGGCCTGAGTCACCCTTAGTCAGACTTTAGGGATGTCTGGGTCACCCATAGTCAGGCTTTGGAGATGGCCTGGGTCAACCATAGTCAGGCTTTAGGGATGTTGTGGGTCTCTTGAGTCAAGGTGGATGCGCTAAGTAAACGGTCTCTAAGCAGTCATGAAACACTCTACTTATGCAGATACAAGTTTTTTGTCCAGCTTATTAAATGTATTAATAAACAGTAAATATATCTGTGTTTTATGTTTACACTTCCTAAAAATATACTTTTATTGCAATGACCTCATAGGTTATTCCATAAAATGGATGGCAATTCCAAGCCTCTCACCAGCCTTGCATGGACATCTGGCCAATCACTGTGCCCCAAAGGCCACAACTTAGTAAGTTTTTTTTTTAATGTATAAACAAAAATAAAAAGTTGCATGCATGTATATCAACTATTTTATCTGTCAAATATTTGTAAAGCAATGCATATATTCTTGAAATCTGTTCATCCTTCCTAAGCTACTGTATATGTCATCCTAGCATGAGGACAATGATAAAACTTTGCAAACATATTGTAGGCATGACTAATTCCTGCAATATGCTCTGAACCTTCCTGTAAGTTCACCCCTCTTCTTCCCACATCTAAAAGGATGCTGAGACCTCTCATGTGATTAAAGTAAGGCTAAAAAGTCATGGTTCACAGTTACTAAGGAGTCTAAAGAAAAGAAGTAGATAAATATCTGCAGAAAACTTTCCAATATCCTTGTAGAGTATTCATAGTTCACCTGGAGGAGATTTGGAGTTTCATGTAAACGTTGCCTACTACAGTATGTCCTATCTAATGCCCTAGAAGCAGAAAATAAAAGGCCTTATTGACCTCAGTGTGATTGTTCCGCGTACACAACATTATTGTTGCTTCTTGTATTGTGGGATGAGCTTTCAATGCCTATGGCCACTTTGAAGTGAGCTATACACAACTGGGCTTAGTCAGATGTCCTCACCTTTTAAAGTGACACTAAACTCAGGAGGTAAATCTTAAAAATGCATTCAAAGACCTGAAGTATTAACACAAATGTATCTTATTTGTGTATCACTCGGCTGTAAATCCTCAAATCATCTCTGAATTGGTGCTGACACTGTCCTTCCTTCTGGAGGGTGACTACTTTTGTTCCCCACGGTCCCTGTGTGTGTGGTAAAGTAGCCACCGATCCAAGCTCCCTCCCGGGATGGACTACAATCTCAATATAAATTAGTAAACTAAACGTGAGATTGTAGTCCATCGCGGGAGTGAGAGTGAACACTGCAAAATTGCGGTAAAAATGCAGGAAAACACAAAGCACTGCGTTCCAAATCTGGTCTGGAAAATGGTGTGAACCTGCCCCAAAGAAAACAGTTCTTGCAAGCCCGATCACACCTGGCGCTTTCAGACACTAAGCTAAAAATGGCGCCTTGGTGTTGATACATATTTTGTACTTTTGTTACATTGCATGATTTGATATTCCCACAGATCGTAGCCACCATGGAAGGAGCGTCTGCCAACTTTTTGAAGGGATTTAATCAGAAATCTGCTCTGTATCTCACTTGTAGCACAGAGCCAACATCAGAGGTATTGTTAGACTCTTAAAGCAAAACATTTCTGGCATTAGTATATTTAAAGAAGATCTCCATGAAATGTAAAAATGAACCCTTGCAGTTGGGTTACCCCTGTGCTGAAAGGGTAAACTGCTCGTTTTGGTTTAGGGGCTAAAATAAAGAAACTATACTAGGCTGAGCCTTGGTCTTGCTTTGCTGCTGGACCGGTCCCCGTAGCCTCTTCTTCCCTGGGCTGCGGTGATCTAAGGAACCGTGATGTCATCACGTCTAATGCAGCTGCTTTAGATATGAAGACG
This sequence comes from Nanorana parkeri, assembly GCF_000935625.1. Taxonomy (NCBI): domain Eukaryota; kingdom Metazoa; phylum Chordata; class Amphibia; order Anura; family Dicroglossidae; genus Nanorana; species Nanorana parkeri. The sequence goes on from NW_017307125.1 coordinate 286,661, forward strand.
CCAAGGAACATTCCACTGCTAGAGCAGAAAGGAGAGAAGTGAGTGCTCACCGACGCAGAGCTGAGGATCAGTTGAGTATATTTTCTTTATTTTAGCCCTTGACCAAAATGAGCAGTTAAAGTGGCATTAAAGGCCTATTTCCCCCCCGATGCTGGTGTAAGGACTTGCCTTAAATGATGCCTCTTGATCCGATCATCTTCTTTCCTGTAGTTTTCAGGAGTCCCTCTAGCTCTGGTGCCAGTCTCCGATCCAGCGCGAACTCCTGTCTCTTCCTGTCCCACAGAGTCTGTGCGGGTGCACACTGCTGCATTAACTTACCCTGTGTCTCTCCCCTTCTCCCGGCCGAAGATCTTACCACGCATGCGCCCGCCTCATCATCCTTTGCGGCTGGCTGAGAATCTTCAGATCTTTGGACGGGAGCAATTGCTAAGTTTTAACCTTTTGTAAAAAAATTAAAATGTTTTTTCATATATCTACTGCTTGCTAGGAGTAGATATATGCAAAAGCTTTAATAACCCTTTAACCTTTGCCGAATCGGGGTAGTCCCACTACAAGGGTAAATTTTTTCATTTCCTGGAGTTTTTTAAAGGAACTAAACTGGCAGAAGCTGTGGCTAAAAAAGGGCAAATTATAGACATAGAAATGGGCACCAGACCACAAAGTGAGAGTCCAAAGTGCTTTTATTTATACCATCAAACAAAAATAGCCAACATGTTTAGGGGGCTACAAAAACTCCCCCTTCCACAGGGCTTAGTATTTATTTCTTGTATTTAATATGAGTATTTCTATAGTGCTGACAATTTACGCAGAGCTTTACAGAGTGCACATTTACATCAGTCCCTGCCCTAAAAGAGCTTACAATGTAAGGTTCCTATCTCACACACATACAGGGAAAATTTAGGGAGGAGCCAATTAACCTTCCAGCATGTCTTTGGAGTGTGGAAGGAAACCAGAGTACCCGGAGGAAACCCACGCAAGCACAAAGTGGACATGGAAACTCCATGCAGATAGTTTGCTGAGTAGAATGGAATAGGAACTGGACTCAAACTGGACTCAAAGAAAACTATAACCAAATTGATCTATATTTGTTGCTGAATATATTGTCCTAATTCCAATCCAAAAGAAAGTTTTGCACTGGATCAAATATACAGCCATTTAGTTATAATGAGTCCATGTAAGTCCTCATTCCATTCTTCTAAGCCCTGGGGAAGTTTAGTTGCCCTCCGTAATACTTTTTTCATGTGTGATGGTATTACCAACAATTAAACGCACTTTTTGACTCTTTCAATTTGTAGTTTGGCACCCATTTGTATGTGTATACTTTGAGTTGTTTCTGGGTACCCATTGAGGGAGACCAGTGTGTTTGAGAGCTGCCTAACCAGTGCCAGTGAGTTTGTTTAAAGATTTTCTTGGGTTTGAGCCATTGGAATAAGCATTGCAATCCCAGCACCTCTTCAATAAAGCCAGGCAGAGGGCAAGTTACTAGTCACTGGTATTGCCTGTGGACTCCCTGCAACTGATCTGTTCCCTATTACTGAATAACCATGTCCTGCTCTTCACTGTGTCTCTTTGTGGAGGTGGCCATCTTGGTGGGAACAGGGATTTGCTTCCTCATATCGGAGCCTCCAGTAAAGAGAACAGTGAACAGCACAGTAGTGACATCATCACATCTCACTCCAACTCTCTTGAAACCAAGACCAGCAATCAGAGGCCGTGGTGCGTTAGATCTCACTGAACATATACAGATATGAGGCTGAAGGCACAGTGCTTAGGCACACTCACATGCCAGGAAGTGCCCTCTTTTTTTCAGGAGGAATTCTAGACCAGTACATTTTGTTACTATGCACAATTAACGTTTTTAGTTGCGCCCAATGCAATAGCAAATCTTCACTTTTTGTTTTCAGTTCCATTTTAATACCTCCATGGGTGTCTCTGTTACTTTCTTCAGTTTCCTAATACACGATTGAATTATTTTTACAGAATTACACCCTGTTCACCAAAATAACATGTTTTTAATGTCTTACTCCCCATATCAGTGTAAAAAATGCCATGCTGCCACTAATATCATCTGTCTCCCACCACTAGCCTGAGAGCAATAATGTCATTGTAGTGGTCTGACAAGTTCACATGCTGAGGCAGACCAACAGCTCTACAATCTGAGATCATGCTGTGCCTGTGTTGATAAAGACACCTTACTAGCACAAGGGTGGCATTACTCATTTCCATCAATTGTATTTTATTTCCAGACTATAGAGCAAGTGATTACAGATGTTATGCTACTGAGCGAAAAATCCCCTTTACCGGTAGGATATGCTTTTATTGGGGAATACATTGATCCAAGTAAGTATACAGTTAGATCACGTGTTATTACACCACTTCACTATACAGGCGAAACTCGAATAATTAGAATATCGTGCAAAAGTAATTGCAGTAAGTGCTGCAAAAGGGGCCCAAACCAAGTACTGAGTACATATGCATGCTTGTACTTTTCAGAGGTCCGATATTGTTCTATGTACAATCCTTGTTTTATTGATTGCATGTAATAATCTACTTTTTTGAGGTTGTGGATTTGAGGTTCTTGGGGTTTTCATGAGCTGTAAGCCATAATCATCACAATTATGACAAATCACGGCTTGAATTATCTTGCTTTGCATGCAATGAGTCTATCTCATATATTAGTTTCACCTTTTAAGTTGCATTAGTGAAATAAATGAACTTTGCACGATATTCTAATTATTCGTGTTTCACCTGTATAATATGTATGTTTTAGCTGACTAATACAACTGGAATAACCTGCCTGCACCATGTGATCCCAGATTTCTGGATAAGCTGTTATTGATTCATAACATGAGACTACTTAGTGCTTGAATCATGTTGGGAAGCTGACTCATTTTCTGTCATACTTCTTTTTTGCACAGGCTTCATTTATTGTGTCTAGAGCCGTGTATTATCAGGAGTCTGACATTGTATTCATCCATCTAATCACTCCATGGGACCCTCTCACCTCTCTTCTGTTTGTCTAAGAATGTCCTACACCAAATTCAGCAAAGCCGTTGTACAGTTCCAGTGCTATTACTGACACCTGTGACAAATTCATTAGTTCTTAAATGCGACAGCATTACATAATGTCGCAATAGCTGCAACAAATTGATAAATAAATACTGCCGTTTTGTAGTTAAGGAAAGTGGGGGTAAATAAGACCAGTGTCTTTTTGAAGTAATTTGTGTTGAGGAGTTCCCCCCCACATTGAAGTTCCCTCTCACATTTGAGTTCCCCCTCACATTGTTGGTCTCTAGGATGCTGCTAGGCCCTAAAGCCGCCTGCGTCCTAGCAGCCAATTAGGTTGGTCGCATAGCAGCAAATGGCATCCTAGCAACCAATAAAGCTTGGCCACACAGATTAAAGCTTGGCCTCCTTGAGACCTGTGTACAAGGCAGGCTTTGCAACCAATTCACGTACATGTTTTCCCTTTTAGAGAATGTCTGCAGAATTCCAGGGATTATCTGCAAGCACCACATAGACCTTGGCATTTATACTGTGTGTGTATGTGTGTATGCATTAGTATAGCCATACCATTATAACCACCCTCCAAAATTTGAGTAGGTTCCCCTTTTGCCATTAAAACAGCCTTGACCCAACCTCTGAATGTATTCTGTAGTATCTGCCACCAAGCCGTCGGTACCAGATCATTTAAGTCATGTAAGTTGTGAGGTGAGGCCTTCATGGATTGCACTGGTTTTTCCAGCACATCCCAGAGATTCTTGATTGGATTGAGATTTGGAGACCAAGTCAGCACCTCGATCTCGTTGTGTTCCTCGTCGCATTCTTAAACCATTTTTCCAGTGTGGTCAAGAGGCCACTGCTATCAGGGAATACCATATCCATGAAGGTCAAAGAGACATCCACATGGATGGCAGGACCCAAAGTTTCCCAGCAGAACATTGCCCAAAGCATCACACTGTCTCCGCCGTCATGCCTTCTTCCCATAGTGCATCCAGGTGCCATCTCTTCTTTATGTAAACGACCCACTCACACCCAACCATCCAAATTATATAAAAGAAAACGTGGCTCCGTGGCCCAGTTTTGATGCTCACATGGGCAACCTGACCGGTCTCCTGCTACGTAGCCCTATATGCAATAAACTGCGATGCATTGTGTGTTCAGACACCTTTCTATTGGAATCATCATTAACTTTTAGCGGCCATTTGAGCTACAGTAGCTCTTCTATTGGATCGGACTACAAGGCCCGGTTTTCGCTCCGCACGTGCATCAGTGAGCCTTAGCAGCCCATGACCCTGCCGCTGATTCACCGGTTTTCCTTCCTTCGACCACTTTTGGTAGGTCGTGACCACTGAATCTTGAAACATCACACAAGAGCTGCAGTTTTGGAATTGCTCTGACCCAGTCGTCTAGCCATCACAATTTGGCCCTTGTCAAAGTCACTGACCGGTGTCTGCATGGCCCGAAAACTATCAGTGGTGGCTGCGAGGTGACACATTCTCTTCAGTTCTGTTAATGTAGAAGCTACTTAAAATATTAGGGTATGAAGCATTTGCAAGCGGTCCACTCAGGCTCGGGTTGTGTCTAGGACAGTGCCATAGGCCTTGGATGGTGGTCACCAAGGACAGGAATGACAGTGTCTTGGTGTAAAAGAATGAAGTGCTCTAACAAACACATGAAGTAGGTGCCATGTCACAGCTGGTAGCAAAAAAAGTCCATTAATGCATTCAGGTGTGTTCCAGGTAAACAAGCAAAAAGCAGAGGGTGTTGCAGCACACAGAGCCTATTTTTATAGCTCATCATCTATTGCAATAATACCTGCTGTGATTTGTATACTTTGCTCTGTACAGTTTGATGATTAATTGTTACCTCATTGCCTAATTGTTTTATGCCTCTTTTGGTTCCTGCCCAAGAGCTGAAATAAGCCCACTGACAACCTTGACAGTTATTAGCAGAGACATGCCTTGAAAGTAACTGTTTTGGGAGACAGTTAAATTGGTGGGTCCCCATTACATGCAAAATTGTGCAGAAAATGCATGTTTTTCAGGTGCTCTCATTGAAGTCTATGGGGCGAGGTTGAAGGGGCACCATTGAAAATAATGGGACTCTTCATGTTGAGCGTTTTGAGAAATATGCAACAAAAACACTCCGGCGTGAATGGGGCCTGCCAGGTTTTACTTCTATCTGGGGCTCCATTAGCCAGGTTTCCTCTTACTTACTGTTTGTGGGGCAAAGTTTTCACCAGACAGGAAGTGAGGGAAATCTCTAACGGCAACACAGGCAGTAGTAATCTCAGGTTCAGTTTAATAATTTGTATTAAGATTGTAGTTCATCATGGGAGTGAGCTTGAAGTGGTGACTACTTTCCAACATGCACCAGGACCATGGGGAACAAAAGTAGCCACCCTCCAGAAGGAAGGACAGTGTCAGCACCAATTCAGAGATTATTTGGGGATCTACAGCCGAGTGATACACAAATAAGATACATTTTTGTTAATAGGTAGGGTACTTGAATGTATTTTTAAGACTTAACTCCTGAGTTTAGTGTCACTATAAGTAGAGGAATGCGAGAATCTTCCCTGAACTTCCTGTCCAGTAGAAGCTCCACTTCCCTGAACTTCCTGTCCAGTAGAAGATCACAAGCCATAGAGCAGACTCCAGCAGCTGTCCATGTACTAGCTTAGAGAAGGAATGGGGAGGAGGGGAGTGTCTTGTTCTATTGTATCTGTGTGTTTGTGGAGACACACACAGCTTACTATCACACATGAGGATGGCTCCATAGGCAAAGGAGTCACCCTAAAACAAACATTATTGTTGTCGCTTTCCCTTTTGCTGATTTTTCACTCACTTTCTGTCTGGTAAAAGGTTGTCCTCAGGACAGGAAGCTCTCTAACTGAGCTTCGAATAGCAGTCAAACCTAACTGGGGTTCTAAACCTTACCCACTCTGTCTTAAATAAATAAATAATTGGCATTAGATACACTTCAACCAGTTTTTTCATTTGTTACACACATGTTAAAATCATGATTGTAACGATCACATGAAAGTGACACGCAGCTCTACAAGCTAGACGTAGGAGATACATCCAGAATGCTGAAGTAAAGGACCATGTGAGCAGTTACCAGGTCCAAGGACCATGTGGGCAGTTGCCAGGTCCAAGGACTATGTGAACAATTACCAGGTGCAAGGACCATGAGAGCCGTAACCAGCTCCAAGGAGCATGTGAGCAGTTACCAGGTCCAAGGACCATGTGAGCAGTTACCAGGCCCAAGGACCATGTGAGCAGTTACCAGGTCCAAGGACCATGTGAGCAGTTACCAGGTCCAAAGACCATGTGAGCAATTACCAGGTCCAAGGAGCATGTGAGCAGTTACCAGGTCCAAGGACCATGTGAGCAGTTACCAGGCCCAAGGACCATGTGAGCAGTTACCAGGTCCAAGGACCATGTGAGCAATTACCAGGTCCATGACCACGTGAGCAGTTACCAGGTCCAAGGACCATGTGAGCCGTTACCAGGTCCAAGGACCATGTGAGCAATTACCAGGTCCAAGGACCATGTGATTAGTTACTATATCTTGTTGGGTTTTGGTTTTGTCACACTTACTAATTGTTCCTGTCTCTCCAGAGATTACTGTGCCAAAGAAGAAAAGGCTGTGTATGAAGCTGACTCCCATAAACACTGCTGAATCTGCTGTCGCTGAGCTCAAGCTGACTGTGAAAAATAAGCAGCTCACTGCACCGTACAAACGTATCGGGTATGTGACAGGGACACAGGCCAACAAAGCATATATATTAATTGAAGTGTTCCCTCCCACAGCAATCACTGACACTCTACACATGTGATGTGCACTAGCAATGTTATCTTTGTTAAAAAGGAGAAGTCAGTTAAATTATTTGTCATAAACATACTGGGGGGAATTTATGAAAACTGGAGCAGACAGAATTTGGAGCAGTTGCCCATAGTAACCAATCAGCTTCTCTCTTCAGTTTGTTAAATTAAGCTTTTAAATGAAAGATAGAAGCTGATTGGTTGCCATGCACAACTGCTCCAGTTTTGATAAATTCTCCTCATTGTATTCTGTACACACATTTCACCATATTTATCCCCTTGCTGCCAGAGGTATTTTGTTTATATTTTTGTACACGCTTGTTAAAATGCACGTTTTAGGGCCGAAGATGAGTTAAAACCCCCCAAACTTTATACAATATATTTTCTGAAATCAGAGACCCTCTAAAATAAAATGGTGGCAGTTGCAATTCTTTATGTCTTACTGCATTTGCGCTATTGTTTATTAAAACTATATTTTCAGTAAAAAAAATACAATCAAATTAATCTTAGTACACACTGTCCTAATATAAAGTTGTGTGCGCCCTTGAAATGGAAAAATATAACAGTACCCAAAATTGTCCATTCGTGTGCGCAATACCCAATATGTGTGGTGTACTCACCCTATTCGTACCCATGCACTCCTGATGCTTACATTTCTATTCATGTATGTGTGTGTTGGGGTGGGAGGCTCCCCTCAGGGATCCCCCCCCGCTCCGATCCTCCAGCGATGACTGGAGAAACGGACGGGGGAGTGGGCGGGTTCAACTGGCTCTGCCTCTAGATAGGCAGAGCCAGCTGTCAATCACGCAGCTGGGTGGATCTCGACAGTAATGTCGGGACTTACCCCATAGTTCTCCTTTAAAGTAGTATTAAACTCTCAAACATTTTTGCAATCATGAATCCAGATCAAACAAATATACATTACCCAGAAAAAATATGTCTTTAAATATTTACCCAAGCACTTACAGTCATCATACAGTTTAAACAGCTGCAACTCTCAGCTCCACTTCCCTGAACTTCCTGTCCAGTAGAAGATCACAAGCCATAGAGCAGACTCCAGCAGCTGTCCATGTACTAGCTTAGAGAAGGAATGGGGAGGAGGGGAGTGTCTTGTTCTATTGTATCTGTGTGTTTGTGGAGACACACACAGCTTACTATCACACATGAGGATGGCTCCATAGGCAAAGGAGTCACCCTAAAACAAACAGGATATCAGGACCCATTGCTCAGCTGATTCTGACCAACTGATTCTGCAGGAAACAAAAAATTCTGTGTTCTTTAGCCCTGGTTCACACCTAGGCGTATTGCATATGCGCGGTTGTCGCGCGTTTTTTTTACCGCGGTTTGCGGTAAAAACATTGTGCGACAAACGCGCGTTTCCGTGGGCTACTTGGCTGTATACCAATGGAAACGCGCAACAAAAACGGCCCAAAGTAGTACATAGTACTAGTACATAGTACGGGCTGAAATACGCCAAGGTGTGAACCAGACCCATTGAATACAATGGGATTTAGATGTTTGAGCGTTTTGTAGAGCGTTCGTCGAGCGTAGAACGCGCTACAAAACGTTCAGGTGTGAACGAGGGCTAAGTCCAGATGGGGAAATTCAGGCAGGACTAGTAACACTGCTTAGGCTTTAGCAGAGAAAAATAAATAAATTTAGGAGCTCACGTGATGAAGTTATTTTTATGTGTGAGGATTGTCAACTCCTTTAGTAAATCAACCCAAGCCTGCAAAATCAGTTCCCTAAATTGAAAATTGAACAGGTGGCACCCCCGGTTTTCATATCTCTAGTGCTGATTAGAAAGACAATGAGGGATCTGAGGAATAGGTATAACAAATACTTTCCTTTTATATTATCTTTTTCAATTTTAATTAAAATTCTCTTGTCTTTGTTTTATAACCACAGTGATATGAGCGGCCTGGCTTTGTGGTGCAGGAATGTTCCTGTATCTGCCCCCAAACCAACACCAAAACCTCGAAATGTTACGTCGGGCGTAAGAGGACTTTCTCTAGACAGCAGCAGTTCGGCTCAGCCAGCGTAAGTGTCTTGGATATAGAGAGACCCCTGGAGGTGTCAGGAGAGCAGGATAGATAGGGTGCACACCTGCACCCCCCCCTGATCTTCCAATGCCCTGCATGGTCCAGGGTCTGTAGCCAGATTTCTTTTATCTCTAACATTCAACTAAAGTGATGCAAGCAGTGTTGTTTCTGAAGTTGCTAATTCCCTGGCTGTTATTCTATGGATCAGCTTTATTGTAAGCCACTGATCTGACAAGTAAGAGGCTCCCCTGGACTTCTGTCATGTGACACATTATGGAAGCTCTTCTAAGCTCTGAATTCTATTGACAGCAGAGTGATGAGAAGCTACTGCTCCATTGGGGGTCAGTCATGGTTTCAGGGCCCGGGGCACCCGGCAGAAGATGGATGCAAATAATGCCACACAGAAGCTGGATGCAAATAATTACTTTGCATTTTCACTTGGATGTATAAGATGTTTTACATAAATATTCTTAGTGTTCTATGGCAAACCGCAAACTGCTTGAAAATATGGATATAGTTTTGTTTGATATAAATACAGAGCTACATTTGAGATATCAATCTACAGGAGTCAAATTTGGTGAAGTGTGAACCTGTATGTGAAACATATACTGCCTGGCCAAAAAGAAAAATCACTACCTGGATTTTGGGCACTGTTATGATCTGGGGTTGCTTTAGTTGGTCAGGTCTAGGTTCAGCAACGTTATGTCCTCCAAAAATTAGGTCAGCTGCCGACCTGAATATACTAAATGACCAGGTTTTTCCATCAATGGATTTTTTCTTCCGTGATGGCACATTGGGCATATTCCAAGATGTCAATGCCAGGATTCATTGGGCTCAGATTGTGAGAGTGGTTCAGGGAGCATGAGACATCATTGTCACACATGTATTGGCCATCACCGAGTCCAGGACTTAACCCTATTGGATATCTTTGGGATGTGCTGGAGAAGACTTTACACAGAGGTCCAGCTCTCCCATCATCACTACAAGATTTTGCTGAAAAATTAATGCAGTTCGGGATGGAAATAAATGTTGTGACATTGCATAAGCTTATCGAAAGGATGCCACAGCGACTACGTACTGTATTTAAAGCTAAAGGAGGTCCAACGAAATATTCAAGTGTGTGATTTGGTTTTTTTTTGGCCAGGCAGTGGAGATCTCCTATGAGATTATTGGACAGAAACTTATTTTTAGACTTTATTGACTTAAACCATGAAAATGATGCTGTTTATGTTTAGCAGTCTGTAAATGGAAGCTCTCAAGCCGTTAACTTGTAGCTGCCCATGTCCTGGCTATACAATTGACACCACTGTTGGCTAATTGTCTATTTTTCTAACTGCAGCACACAAGAAGCCCCTGTTCCAAAACTGAGTCGAGCATCTTCCATCTCTGAGCATCCTATATATGAGTCTAATGTTTATGGAGTATCTGGTAAGTTGTCAGTATAATGTCAATTAATGGTGTTGTCAAACAGTAGCCTCCAACCATTAGCTTGGGGTCACATTTGGCTATGGACTGCCTTTGATGTGTTTCTTGAAAATTAAAGGAAAGAGAAGAAACAACCATGAATATAGTGTATTATAAAAGGCTGAATGATTGGGGTGAGAATTGGATGTTAATCTCATGTCTTTAAAGTATTTGTTTTAGTTTTGAATGGGTGGGTGGGTAGACCAAGAACCAGACAACCCAGATCCTCTGCCAAGGTTTTAGTGCTGTTGCAGTCCCCATTGGGAAGATAAGCTCCTCTGTTTGTACCTGGTAACCATTATTGTCGAAAAAGAAAGTGAGGGGAACCCCAGAATTTTAGAGTCCTCCCCAGATCAATGGGGACACCAAGTCCTTGGACAACTGTCTAAGGACTGGTGGCAGGCACTACTACCGTCCTCTGAAAAGTGATCCGCAATTAATCGGCTTTTTTGGGTGGTAGATCAGTGACTGCCTGGTGTTCAGGAGGTGATACTGCCGCCTCCTGAATGTCGAGGTCTTTTTTAAATTATTTTTATCCCAAGGGTATTTTTAATTGAACTACTGCGGCATGGTTCCATTTACTTCTATGGTTGAGAGGTCATGATATATAAATTATGCCACAGCACGCTACTGTCTGGCCACAATGCTAACATTGCAGCTGGTGGCTGCAGAGCAGGACAACCGCAGATCAACTGCCTGATTTTAACCTCAGCCGCCCATCTAAGCAAGTCCTTAGAGGGGAATTACCCTCATTTCCGGAGATTTTCCCTAACTTTCCTGTTGCATCTCTGGGACAGGAACTTTTGACTGTAGATGCCCTTTAACCTTTTCATGACCAACTAGGTTATTGATGCCTAGTTACCCAGGGCAAATTTAGCAATATATACATAATGTACACATATGTTCCTAAAACCTGATACTGTAAATGTTGTTTTATTTCTTAATCAAATCACGCTACTCTCTTCCAGCTATTGATGGAATTCCATTCACAATCCACCCAATGTTCGAAAGCAGGCTTGCAGAGCCATCTGTGAGTATCATGTAAAACATTGCACCAATTATTTCATTACTTCCTCTGATACCAAATTATGAACTGATTCACTAGTGCATCATTATTGTTTGCTCAGTTTTTACTGCAAAACTATAGCGCTGGATCTTAAAGACCTAACTTACATTTTCATGTAGTACAGGGTAGGCAAGCAAGGGGCTGCTAGGACACTAGCTTGGGTTTGGGTCGAACTCGAGGTCAACTTTAACCCAAAGCCCATCCCTACTTATAGCCAGAGGATAAGTAGTATGATAGCCATTATAAATTATATCCATCAATGTGTTCATATCGTTTCTCCTACTAGATTATCTCATCTAACTTACATGACCTTCGAATCAAAACCCTGGCTGACATTGAAAATGAGGTAAGCTCGGTTAATAGTTTGCATCGGTGCTCAGTTACATGGGAGATTTTTTTTTTTTTTTTTTTTTTAGTAGGAGGGGATGTTAGCCATTGCCACATTTTCAACACCATTGCTAATCAATTAAATGTCAGCAGGGCTTAATTTCATGCTATAAGTTAACTAATCTCATATGGACAACATGGCGGCTAAGCAGTTAAATCGTATCTAAACCTAAAAACAAAAATATATATTGCAGCCTACTAGTCCTTGGATGTGGCAGCTGCATTAGTTTTCCTTTTCCAAGCTATGAACATTTTCAGCAAATACAGAAAATACCTGCTGATCCTGCCAGACATTCAGCATCCTTGTCACTTCCTATGAGCTTAAAAGAAAGGTGGGGGCTGAAGGTTCCATCTAATGATGCTGCCATGAATGTCCTTGTTTCAGCACTTTTTGTTAGAGGCAACACTCTGTCCCTGTCTCCTAGTTGTTCTCCTGCGTTGGCACCCTGTCCCTTGCACTCCTATTGGAGACTATAAACAGTCACGCCAATGTCCATTGCACAGGCATGTTCTGCCATTGCTAGGAAGCCTCCCCTGATTGCATGTCACTGGAGCAAGTGCACATAGAAGTGGCTGCAACAAGGTCTGGAGAAGGCCAGCAGCACTGAGATGCAATACAGGATAAGAAAAGTGGAAAACAGTATTTTCTAAGGCAAGAATTATGTGTATGATACATGGCAAACAAAATGTGATCCAGTGGTGGTTTGCATCTGTTTTCATTAAATGGCTCTAGAATGGTGGTGGTGGTGGAGGAGGTGGTTAGCAGATAACTGTAGAAAAGGTAGATTTATTCTTTTAGATCACTGGGAGTCAGTTTTCTTTAAAAAAAAATATTTTTCTGGCTTTGGAATCCTAGTGCATTATTGCTGTTTGTTTATTGCCAAGGTGGAGTGACTGGAGTAACCAGGCCAGCCAGTACAAACACACTAGATCAGGAATAGGTGTTTTGGTGCTCCTGTAAAACCAAGGTTGCATGCTGATCTCTACACTCCTTATAAGTTAGAGAAGTTCTAACATCCAGTATATTTCTTTGTCTTTCAGTACAACTATGGATTTGTGGTGGAACGTACTGCATGCGCTAGATGATGCTGAAAGAAAAACTCATATTGATGGACCCCGCAGTAGCCAAATGGCAAATACTAGATATATAGTTACTCGCTTTTCAGTACAGTTGCTCTACAATGCATGGGCCACCTTTTTATCGGCAACTCTGAGTTGTGTCCTATTTGCATCAATGTGCCGAGAGGAGTGCACTCCTCTGACCTTTGACTGCACTCCTCTGACCTTTATAAATGCACACAGGATTTATGGGCAACTCTACATAATATATTCATAAAATGGGCTTTAGTTATGTTCCAGTTGGATGTTTTTTTAGTATATTAGAAGAATAGATGTTTAAAGAGACACTGTCACCTTGCCCATTTAGGGCATGTTGACAATTGCTTTGTAAAATGCCACCAGCCCCTCACTCTCCAGGTGCCTTCTACCATATAATCTGGGCCTGCCCTGGAATTCAAAATTATTGGCAACAATTAGTTGAAGTCCTCCATGATGTTATGGGTTCCCCTGTAACTCTAAACCCCCAAAACATTTTTGTTAGGTATATTTCCTGTCTCTGACACCGACAATTACACTGATACCGTCCTATACGAAACCTTGTATATGGCTACGAAAATTATAGCAAAACTATAGATACAGGCCCTACAGCCCACTGTTGCCCAATGGCGACACAATGTTAATGCCTCCTTACCTTACAAATAGTTTAGTGTACAAACGCAGGGAATGCCGCACTAAATGCCACAAAATTCAGGACAGATGGACATCCAGACCTTCCTCGTGTAACCCATTAACAGGAGACACTTGGTTGAATCTCATTATTTACAGCAATTATTTTACCAATATAAAGCCCTAGCCATTGTAGTACATTATTAAGATAATGAGCAGTAATCATTCAGGATTATTGTTTATGCCTTTCTTTGTCATAGAGTTAGGCAACTGAAATAGACACGTGGTCTGTGGCTTTCATTGACTGACATTGACACAATATATACTACTTTATAAAAAAAAACATAATTTGTAACAGGTTGGCTCTCATGCAATCTTGATTGTATCTCCTTCTCGGTAACACAAATGTGTGTTGGCATCATCAAAAAAGACAGTTTTGAACGAAACCCATGCCACCCCCTCCCACCCCCCTCCCAGGAAACTCCGGGTACTACCTTAGCAATCCCTGTCTTGCTGTTCCTGTCTGCTTTGCAGGCGGCACTGTGACGCAAAGGGGAGTGGTATCTTTACTCCGCCACTCACGTGACAGTGATCAGGACTAGTTATCAGCTACTACACCAGAGTAGTGTCAATGAAAGGGACCGGATATTGTCGTAGTGAATGGTGGCATTGTCTCTTTAAAACCAAGGCGGTATAATGCGTAGTAATATTTTTCATGGACCAATAATTTCCTGTCATTTGTTACCTCATTAATGGGGGTTATAATGGTGATTTCTTTCTAGTCCTTTGAGGGACACAGGAAGTCCTACAGGGTTATTCACAAAAGGGTGAAGAGTTTGGAGAAGGCGGGAGAAGTGAACAATCTAGGACAACATAGCTGATTTGGAAACATTCTCCAATTCAGCTCACTTTCCAGTTCAGCTATTTTGTCCTAGATTGTTCACATCTCCTGCCTTCTCCACACTCTTCACCCTTTAGTGAATAACCCTGCTAATCTTCAGGTTATACTGCCACCTTTTGGAGGACTGGACACTGGTAAACAAAAATGTACTCCAGCCCACGGTAATTCTTCTTAATTCCAGCATGCCTCAGTTTTTGCTAGTGTCCTAGGAGGATGGACGTCATTTTTGAGCAGGAAATAACGTCCATCCTCCTAGGACACTAAACCTTTGGTTGATTTCTAGCATTTTTTTCCTTCTTCCATCAAGATTCTTCTCTACACTGCTGGTGTTTCCCATCGACTCACAGTGGCCCTTAACCTGGCTTTTGCACCATAAAATGAATAGGACACATTTCAGAAAATATACCCAGTCAACGTGGCTGATGCACTCTACAGAACAACTGTACCTATAAGCATACAGATAGAAATGTCAAGATTCACGTAGATATCTATTTTAGAGCTACTAAATACTTGTCTTCTTTAGAGCTACATAAATCATTGTCTCATAATTCCCCCTGTCCCCCACACACAATGCAAATGTATATTATATTTCACGTATGGAAGAGTTCCCCGGGAAATTCTATTGCAGGATTCCACAAGGTGTCTTTCCCATGTAATAATTACGTCTGTTAGTCCAGTCATCTTGCACTAAAGCATATCAATGTACATTTGGTTTAATTTATATGTTTTTTTTGTGCATTTCATCTGATTTTCATTGGAATGCTGACCATACACTTTACAAGTTTTCTCATTCAGCCCTGTGAGCTGAGTACTTGGGCCAAAACATAAATACTTTATTTATTAGGGAAGGTTAATTTGTCTTAGAAGAATTTATTACTCTCAAAATTCGTTACTACTTTAAACAATTGCAGGTAAAAACGCTGAGAAAAAATATTTTAAATACTATTTTCTTCCATTATTTTTTTTAAATTAATTTGCAATCTGCCTTTGAACAATTGACTAGTCAGTTACCTAGCACAGGCTCTCCACCCCTCACTTCCCTACGTAATCTTTCATGTAGCACCCAGGGGAGGAACAAAGGAGAATACTATAGAGTAGAGATGCACCAATACCAGTATTGGTAATAGTGCTGATACTGAGCATGAGTACTCGTACTTGTGAAAATGCCCTGATACTAAAAACCGATACCGTGACCTTAAATTTTCAAACTGAAGCAGCTGCCTTAGGTCCCGTGCTTGCTGGGGACCTCGTGGCAACCTTATTGGGAACCACGCAGGGCCTGTTTACAGCACTGGCCCACCCATCTCCCCCACCTTAGACCCTCCACACCCTTCCCGAGACCCTCCACTGGAAACATCAGATGAGCACCCCAAAGCAGCACAGAGTATGTAGCAACATATTGCATTGCTGCATAATGTATTGCTGAGATTTGTAGTCCCCTATAGCCGGTGCCATTCTGCATTGCTCCATAATGCATTGCTAGGAATTGTAGTCCTCTATAGCTGATGGAATTATTCTGCATTGCTGTATAGTGTATTGCTGGGGATTGTAGACCTCTATAGCTGATGGTATTATTCTGCATTGCGTGTACTTGAGGAAACGTAGCTGTACTCATACTCGGCCTAGAAAAATGGTATCGGTGCATCCCTACTATAGAGTGTCACTTGAGTGACAGCTCTGAGTCTGCCAGGGCTGCTGACATCACATCCAAGATAGCGGCCCCCAGCAGCCGGGGCAGGCTTTCACAAGTAAACTCTTATGGAAAGATTTTTGTTGGTCTGGCAACAGAGTCCCTTTAGTTATCCACATGCACTGTTGTACGTTTTTCATAAATAAGAACTCTATGAATCTCCAACAACCCCTTATTTATTGTATGTATGCATTCACTATAACACCATTATCTGCACTCCTTAAAAGTAATAGACCATCATCCTCTGTACACCACCCTGGAAGTCATCTTACACTGGGAGTCAGAAGGGCGAGAGCAATGCACACAAAATCCTGCTGCAAGGAACTGATGAATCATTGTTAGACCTGTGCCTTCACCAAATATATTTTTCTAAACCAATTAGCAGTGTTTGTGTTTTTGTTTGTTTTTTGTTTGTAACCAACCTTCCTCCTGCTCGTTATTGCTTTGATTTGCTTAATCTTTGTGGTCTAAGCCTGTAGTGAAGCCATAACATTATAACCACCCACCTAATATTGAGTAGGTCCCCCATTTGCTGGCAAAACAGCCCTGACCCATCGAGGCATGGACTCCACTAGGCC
Organism: Nanorana parkeri; assembly: GCF_000935625.1. Taxonomy (NCBI): domain Eukaryota; kingdom Metazoa; phylum Chordata; class Amphibia; order Anura; family Dicroglossidae; genus Nanorana; species Nanorana parkeri. Next base: position 303,341 of record NW_017307125.1, read on the forward strand.
TCTGAAGGTATGCTTGGGGTGTACTTGGTCAGCAACAATGTTTAGGTAGGTAGTAAGTAACATCCACATGAATGGCAGGACCCAAAGTTTCCCAACAGAACATTGCCCAAAGCATCACACTACCTCCGCCGGCTTGCTTTCTTCCCATAGCACATCCTGCTGACATCTCTTCCCCAGGTAAGTCACACACATGCACCCGGCCATTCATATGATGTAAACGAATATATGATTCATCCAGATCCGGCCACCTTCTATTGCTTTGTGGTCCAGTCCTGATGCTCGCGTGCCCATGGCAGGCATTTTTGGTAGTGGACAGGGGTCAGCATGGGCACCCTGACCGGTCTGCGGGCGAGCTACCCCATACCCAACAAAGTGCGATGCACTGTGTTCAGACACCTTTCTATCGGAACCAGCATTCGCTTTTTCAGCAATTTGAGCTACAGTAGCTCCTCTATTGGATCAGACTACACAGGCCAGCCTTCGTTCCCATGTGTATCAATGACCCTTGGCCACCCATGACCCTGTGGCCAGTTCACCGGTTTACCTTCCTTGGACCACTCTTTGTAGGCCCTGGCAACTGCAGACTGGGAGCATCCCACAAGAGCTGCAGTTTTGGAGTTGCTCTGACCCAGGCGTCTAGCCGTCAAAGCCGCTCAGATCCTTATACTTGCCCATTTGTTCTGGGACAAAATGTTCACTCGTTGCCTAATATATCCCGCCCCACTTCCAGGTGTCATTGTAACGGGATACTGGGATGGTTCTTCACTTCACCTCTTAGTGGTCACAGTGTTATGGCTGATTGGTGTATATTGTCTATATACAGTATATATCCATTGTGAGACAGCAAGCCACAGTCATTAAAAGGAGGCAATATGTAGCCTTTAAATGGAGTAGATAGATGGCATGTCACTTTGCCCAGTCAATCCAAAGTGACAGGTACTCTAAAAAGCCCCCATCCCCCTCTCCCCTGCACTGAAACTGCATGATCACCTGCCAAAGCCCAAAGTAGAATGCCCTGTGTAAAGTTCTCCATACAACCTTAAGTTTTGTCTTGTTTAGCCTACAGGCAACTGGGTGTGGATGGATGAATCTCCCTGCTGTCATTTGTATTCTTACAGCTGGTGCCCATGGTTATCAATGCATGAACAGTGGCTGTAACTGATTGGCTGCAGTCGTTGTTAGGGTGACATTTTTCCACCTGGTTCCATCGACAAAAAGGCCAGCAGGGCCATCCAGGGATGACATTTCAGCAAATAACCGAAATTCAAATCCGTGTATGGTCAGCTCAAACTCAGTGTTGGGCTGTTGACTTTTCTTCTGCTCCTATGTGACAGCGCCTGAGCTTGGAGATTGGCCATCCATATGCAAAGCACTGCATCATGGCAGGAAGTGTCAACATCACACTCTTCCCCATACTCAGAAGTGCCTGGTATTTTCATGGACCTGAAAGAAGAGACAGGAAACATGGCAAAGGTATTAAGCAGGAGGTCTTATCAAGAGAACCTGGAAAGGGCAAAGTCCAGCCCCAGCCTGTGACTGGACAGTGAGAGGAGAAGCAGCACAGTGGTGAGCTCATCCCTCTGTCACTCAGCTCTCTCCTCCTATTAGTATGCTTCTTGACAGCACATGAACTGATTGACTTCTTGTGCTGCTTCCTCCTCACATACTCTAGGCCTGCTGTACAGGAAGTGCAAAAGGCTGATACCAGGTCAAATTTAGGTACTTACACTGCTTATCTTTAAAAAGTACATTTAATAATATATTAATGATTACAGAGACTGAAAAAGTCTAAAAAAAATCAACAAAACAGAACTGTACAATGTACTTCTTG
>NW_017307125.1:305211-309981 GCF_000935625.1 Nanorana parkeri
ACTGCTGCATTCATCATAATATATATATATATATATAAAGTTAGAGAATGAAATAGCCCCTTCTAATGTCCAAGGAAATAGGCAGAACTAGGAACCCAGGGGAAAATAAATGACATAAAAAAAACACTGGGCACCTATCCTGGTGCAATAAACCTTTTTATTGGTAAAAACAGGTGTACAATAAATTATACTCACAAAGGAAGCAAGGGTTAAAAGCATCAATGGACAGTAACTTATCTGCTGTGGAAATGAATTGGAGAAAGTAAAGGACTCTGGCTCTGAGGAAGGGCTCCGAAAATGCATTCAGCAGTGGTAGCGTGACTGCGGGTTAAGCAGAGCTTCTGGATTGTCCTTTATTTTCTCCAATTCATTTCCACAGCAGAAAAGTTACTGAGGACTATCAGTCCATTGATGCTTTTAACCCTTGTGAGTATAATTTATTTCACCAGGATGAGCGCCCGGTGTTTTTTTAATGTTTTTTGCAGTGTTCTGGATCTCATCTGAAACGGGGCAGCCATATTGGATTTTAAGAAGCTTTTTCGGCCGCAGGAGGGTCTCTTTTGGCGCTGGTTGGTTCTTTTTTTTTTCAAATAAATTACAGTAATGAACAGAAGACAGTGCGTGAATTCGATTGCTTCATGTATACCGAGTCTAAGAAACATTTTTTTTTTTTTATTAAGCTCTATCAATTATTAAAATGCTAAAATAAATATATGTACAGCAGATGCTGTGTTAATAAATTTCCTGTAAAGCTTCCTTCAACCATTGAGAAGCTCGCAGGCTATTTCTGTGCATATTCATCCAAGGCTCAAAAGGTTCCCCAGGTTCGACATAAAGATTCCAGCACCTATGAAAATCTGGAAAGAAAAACAAAATGAGAAAACATGGCAAGCTGAATAAACTGCTTCCTGTCCTCACACTGCAGTGCTCTGTGCTAGCATAGCTGAGAAGCAGCCACACCCCACAGCACAAGTGTCCTCACATAGTGTAGAGTTGTATTGCAGAGGAAGAGAGGGCTGTGTCTGAACAGTTCTGTTACTAAGTGCTGATTGCTATGAACAATGGGTCTACTTTTTATGCCTATTAGACTGCACAGTTGTATTCAGACATCCTGTACACCTATTATAATGAGAAAGTGAAGGTAAGACTGTGAACATGAATGTTGTTAGTACATAGGAAACTGACTGCTTTTCTTTTTCTCTGACTTCAGGTTATTGGCTTTAAAGCCCATCATACTTGTCACTGTATGCTCACCAGTTCTGCCACTGGTGCCACCTGCTCAGAATCAGACTCCGATAGGATCTTAGATTGAACATGTACAGTATATTGTTCTTAAAGTGACACTAAACTCAGGAGTTAAACCTTAAAAATACATTCAAGTACCTTAACTAAAAATGTATCTTATTTGTGTATCACTCGACTGTAGATCCTCAAATCATCTCTGAATTGGTGCCGACACTGCCCTTCCTTCTGGAGGGTGGCTACTTTTGTTCCCCATGGTCCCCGTGTGTTGTAAAGTAGTCACCGCCCCAATCTCACTATAGACTATATACACAATATAGACTACAATCTCATGTTTAGTTTACTAATTTGTATTGAGATTGTAGTCCATCATGGGAGCGAGCTTGGAGCGGTGACTACTTTACAACACACACAGGGACAATGGGGGGCAAAAATAGCCACCCTCCAGAAGGAAGGAGAGTGTCAGCACAGCAATTCAGAGATGATTGGAGGATCTACAGCCGAGTTATACACAAATAAGATACATTTTTGTTCATAGTTAAGGTACTTGAATGTATTTTTCAGATTTAACTCCTGAGTTTAGTGTCACTTTAGGAATGGCTGCCAAGTTTGGGCTGTTTTACTTCCATATTTCACAATTTACTACCCCAAGGTAGGTTACCCCCCATTTCCTGTCTATTTTACAGATTCCGGTTAAAACAATGAGGATCAGGTCTGCTTAATGAGGACATGGACAGGAGTCAATAGTTCAACATTGTCTCACTTAAAAGAACTACAATAAAAGAAACCTGACCTGTTGATAAATACATATACTATATAACAGATCCAATAGCTGTCTTATTATTAGCCTGGAATTTCACTTTAGTGCTAGTAGCAAACCCAATATCTACAACATAGAATGTTCTCACTACAGGTAAAATGATAATATAGAGCTTGGATTCTTTTACTAAATAATAATACCATGATTTGTATGTTATTTACCCTGCTGACCCATGACACGAATTTGCACTCCTCTATTGGAAAGCTTTTGAACGTTTCTCCTTGAAGTGAGCCTGTACACCTTGGCGAAAACTATGCACAACCTGACCAGGGGGTTCCTGGGAAGGAACGTGTTCAGCAGGATCTGCATGCAGTGGTCACACGGGCTCCAGGAGATATACCAGACAATTGTGCAGTTTCTCCACGCTTCTTTGAATCTTTCCCCAATGAAGACTTCCTCCGCATGTTCCTCATCAGTGTTTGTAAAGTGACCTGAAGCAATTAGATTTCCCTGCTTGTATACCTCATAGCAAAGGTGAGTGGCAGGAGGATCGGTCCTGAGTCCAAAGTGCGAGTAAAAAAGACGAGGGGACATTGGAATCATCCTTATCAAGGGCTATACAAATATGAAAGGTACAATAAACAGGTTTGTTTTATTATACATACAAAGATAGAATGGTAGGCAGTTTGAAGAGATAGATAGATAGATAGATAGATAGATAGATAGATAGATAAAAATAGAATTCATAAAATATAAACAAAGATATATAAATATATTTTATTTCAAAATGTATTATGAAAATATATTCTGTCAAACAGGAAGATTGTTCTATCTATCTATTTATCTATCTATGTATCTACTAATCTATTTTATCGATCTACCTTTCTATCATTGTCTGAAAAATACAATAAAAAATATCTATATATGATAGATAGACAGACAGACAGACAGACAGATAGACAGACAGACAGACAGACAGACAGATCGATAGATAGATAGATAGATAGATAGATAGATAGTATATATAACAAAATAATAATAATAATAATAAGCATCATCATCATATAGATAATCTATCTGTCTGTCTACATATCCATCTGTCTATCTATCAGCCACATTGAATGTTTTTTTCCAACAATTCACTGACTTTTTGTTTCCAATGAAGGTTTGAACTTGATTAATTGCTGTAAGACAAATCTTAATAACCTATCAGTATAGAACACTGTGTATTATACCTTGTTCATGTGGACCATTATCAAAAAACCTTTGTATTACCCCAATTCTGTCTGTCAGTCTAAACATTAGTACAGCTACTCCTCACTTAACAACCTACCTGTTTAACGACTGCTCAGACTTACTACCAGCTCTCCGACCGGTTGGTATTGTACTGTATGAGAATTCGGGTCAAGCTCATCTCACATCACCCTTTCTCAGTCTGTGTCTCATTCCCGCAGTTGGTCATTCAGTCAGTATTCACTACTGTACATTGGTATTTGCGGTATGCAAACCTAAGTCATGTACTGCATATTAGAGTTGATTTCCTCTATTCCTCACTTAGTGACCAATTTGCTTAACAATTCAGTCGTAGGAACCGCACTCGGTCCCTAATTGAGGTGTGTCTGTATTGATTGTTGTTAACAATAACACACGTAACACAATTTATAGAATACAAGGTTTATACAAGCACCCATTCATGCGGCTTACAAGCTAGGAAAGTTTATATATTTTTTATTTAAGACTAGATCTAGATATAAAGAGCATAACATATTTCAGAAAGAGCACCGTCACCAAATATATTGTTTTTCTTATTGTATGGTGTTAATTTATTCAACTAATTCAGAAAATGAATTTCTTAAAAAAAAAGAAGAAAAATTATGCAACTATGAATACAAAATTAAAAAAGGGTACTCACATAATAAATAGATTAATACATGTATCATGTAAAAAAAACCTCTCAATTATAGTGATGAGGCTGGGCTTGGTACAAACTCAGTTTGCCCAATCCTGCTCAAAATTGTGACTACCACTTGCTCCTTGTCAGAGTTTCTTACCCTTCTTTGTCCTGTTGAGCTGTAGCCTGTCGTCTGTTGCATTGTGTCTGACACTGTTGATTCCTCTTTAGCGCCAAACCCGTAAACATCATCATTCTACAACCACCCACAAACTCCTGGGAACTTCCTGTCTCAGAGTGATGTTGCAGCAGCAGTTTACTATTTAACCATCAGATGGTCCATTCAGTCTCTGCCCTTGCATGTGTTCAGATCTAGTAAGTGCTCTGCTGTTGCTCCTGTTCTCTGTGTATGACCCTGGCTCTGGCTGAGTGATCTCCTGGTTCCTAACTCCAGCTATTGTTTCTGTTCTTCCTGCTCTTAGTGTTCCATAACCTGGTTTGTCTTACTACCCACTTTGGCTTCTGACCTCTGGCTTGGCGCCGTTGACCTGGACTTTCTCCATTGTTTTTGCCATTTTGTTTATTGTTATTTTCGATAACCTCCTTTTATTTTTTTAAACCTGCACTGTAAGTTTCTGTCTGGTTCCCTGACACTCCTCCCAACCCAATCAGTTGGGTCCCTGCCCCGCAGCTATACATCACAAAGGGGCGGGGAACGCTCCCACCACAACTGTTACTACAGATTGTGTCAAGAGGAAGGGGTAGTGCGCAGAGTTTTTAGCGTGCTTTGACAAATTCAGGAAAACTGGGTTGATACCAAGCCCAGCCTCATCACTATTTATTTTTAATACTCTAATGTACAGCACAGCCATGCCAT
>NW_017307125.1:310170-378360 GCF_000935625.1 Nanorana parkeri
CCATACAAAGGATTCTTTACTGTCCCAGCAGTCAACTGTTCATTAAGAACTGAACTGAACTATATGAGGTAGATATGAACACCAGAGACTCAATTCACAAGCTAATACATCAGGATAATGGTCCTTATTTTCATAAAATGACCTAAAAGTGCACAGAATATATTGCAGTTCAGCAGATACACAGAAGGAATTTGAGAGTGGAAGAAAATGCTAGGTGTATGATTAAATAAACTTGAGCAGATGCTTTTTATTGTACCGTAATATAAATATATTTATATATTTACAAAAAAAAAAAAAGGTTAATGATTATTACAGATGATGTGACCAGATATCATTATACGCAGTATGTATAGTTTATTGGCCTCACTGAAAAATATGCCAAGTTTGTAGGTGCTTTGAACTATCAGTGCCTACTTTACAAACTGAATTAGTAGCATCTCTGCATTGCTATGCAAATACATCCAAGTTCTGTAAAAAGTGGGCAAATTCTGGATCAGTGTAGAGCAATCACTGACAGTAAATCGAAATACTCTCAGCTTCACTCACCTAGGACTGGAATATGGCTGGTTTCTGGTCACATTTTGTGTGTCGGGATTTATGCCTCCCCTCCCAGAAAGGACATTAGGAGGTAGGTAGCTCACGGCACTCACCAAACCAAAGTCCTATGTTCTCTTAAGATTTATTTTTTAAATCAGATAGTTTTTATTGATTTTGTGTACAAAAGGTGTACAAAATACAATATAAAACAGACTGTTAATCCAACGGCAAAACGTATGGAATAATCACCACATTTTAGACAACACAGTTATTGTATACAATTTACTATAATCACCCAACACCTTCCGATGGGGCCAGAGTAATACAAAACAGACCCCAGGAAGCATCAGCAGACACTGACTATTCACAAGATGCAACATTCCCACGATAAGAGAACCAGTTAGACCACATGGATGTGAATTTAGTCATACTACCTCTCTGTTTAAAAGTGACACATTCATATTCAACCATCTTATCAAGTTCTTCAAGCCATAAATCCAGCGTGGGAGGAGAGGGAGAGATCCACCTACGAACTACCAGCCTGTACGCTGTGAATAAGACTCGTTTAAGGGCCACAATCGTGTAAGAGGCTAAATCCGGTGCATCAATAACACCAAGGATACAGACTAGTGGAGAGTTAAGTAATGAGGATTCAAACAACCAAGTTAAGGACATCTAAAACCTCATCCCAAAGCAATGCTTTGCTATATGGGCCAATGATTTAATTGACTGATTTACCAGTTCACATTAAAATTGCCTCATGAAAAATATATTTTTTTTGTTGAGATGATGGAGTTGATTCACTAAAAGAAAATAAGCTATTTGCTTTCCAAGGTCAGCACAGTGGTTTGGAGCTGGAATACAGGAATCAAGTTGGAATCCTGGTCAGGACATTATCTGCAAGGGGTTTTCATGCTCTTCCTGTGCTTGTGTTGATTTCCTCTGGGTACTCTGGTTTCATCGCACACTCCAAATACATGCAGGAAGGTTAATTGGCCCTGTAAAGGTCTAAATTGGCCCTGTGTGTGCTAGCGATCTTAGAGTGTAAGCTCTTTGAGGGCAGGGACCGTCGTGAATATGCCGTATGTAAAGCGCTGTGAAAATTGTTGGCGCTTACCTGTATATATATATTTTCCTTACCTTAGCGAATGAGTTGAAGCTCTGCAAACTCCCATCACGTGCAAGTACAAATTCTAGTTTTTAGATTTCTGCAAAGAGAATTTTCACCACATTTACTAAACTAAGTGAACATTTCCTTGCAAAGTTAATAGCCTAAAATAGCCTAAAATTATAAATAGCCTTAGTAAATAAACTCTAATGAGTGTATAACACGTCACGATTTAACCTGCTCTCCCTTTATACAACCTTCTAAAAAATACTATCAGGTCTATTCACAAAAGGGTGAAGAGTTTGGAGAAGGCAGGAGAAGTGAACAATCTAGGACAACATAGATGAACTGGAAAGTGAGCTGAATTGGAGAATTTTCCAGTTCAGCTGTGTTCTCCTAGATTGTTCACTTCTTCTGGCTTCCCCAAACGCTTCACCCTTTTGTGAATAGGCCTTTATGTCATAAGTTTAATTTACATTAACATTAATCTAATCCCCTTTAAATGTAAACATCTACATTAATCTGCTTACACAAATGCAAGATTTTGTTTATTGTTTCATCACTTTATTGACAGGTATAGTAAACCTTTGCTTCTATATTCTGCACAATAATAAAAGCAGATCTCACCCTGAGACTTGGCCCAGTGGGATTTAAGTATCTCAGAAGACAATTTACAAGCTATTCAGACAAGGATAAATAGCCCATGCCTGACTGAAGAGTAGACTATCCATGGACACACACTATGCTATAAACCTTTAAGGGAAATGTATTTTTTTGATACCGGCTTTTAAATTTTTTGTTGTGGGCTCTACACAAGTGTTGCCTAATACAATACAGTATATACTATATATTGAATGATACTGTTCATTTGCTAAGTGGACTTACCCAAAGAATATACACTTTAACTGGCTGCAGTTAATTGTTCTGTTTTTCATGTATTTTAGTTTTACATTCCGGAAAATTGCCTTTTTACCATAACTGTCAGAGCAATGTAGGATCCTAGCCTGGGTTCTCTCAGAGAAATGCAGTACATGGCAAACCAACTTACAAAAAAATGAACACAGTCATAAAATGTTTTTATCAATGAATTCAACACACAGGAACTCTTTTGACTATTTCATTATTGTGGGAATTTCAGATGTTCCAGAGATGCAGGTCCCAATCTTCCTTATGGTTCTGTCCATATATCTTATAACGTTTGGTGGTAACATGACCATTCTATGTTTGGTTTGCCTGGATCATCACCTTCACACTCCTATGTATTTCTTCTTGGCTAACCTCTCTATTCTGGACATGGCTTCCTCCACTGTGACATTGTTTAGGATTCTTGCTAGTTTCATTACAGGGAACACCATGGTTTCATACCCGGCTTGCATACTACAGCTGTATATTTGGGCATCGTTAATTGGACTTGAACTCTTGATATTGACTGCCATGAGTTATGATCGATATGTGGCCATATGTAATCCACTGAACTACCACATGGTCATGAATCACAAAGTGTCTGCTCTTTTGGCTGCAGTCTGCTGGTTGTGGGCTTTTCTTGAATGTCTACCACACACCGTTATCATTATTAAGTTTTCTTGCTACAAGTCTAACAGGATAAACCACTTTTTTTGTGACATTCTTCCACTTAAGAATCTTACTTGCAGCAGCACAACACTTTTGAGTCAACTGATTCTGGCTAGTGTGCTCTTTCATTTGTTTTTCTCATTCCCCTTGACTTTCATACCGTATGTTTTCATAATTACCACCATACTGAAGATCCCTTCCAGTGTTGGCAGACACAAAGCATTCCACACATGTTCCTCACATCTGACAGTGGTCATTCTACTCTATGTGGTCCTTCTCTGTCAGTATATGAAACCAAACCAAGAAGCTCAATTGAACTCCAATAAACTTTTTTCTCTGTTCAACACAGCTGCTGTCCCCATGCTAAATCCATTAATTTATAGCTTAAAAAATAAAGATGTTAAGTTAGCACTTAGACGAGAGTTAAAGAAAATTAGGGTGTTCCTTAAGTATGATAAGTTAAACTAAAATGTAAGCATGAGGCTGTGAGGAAAGTATGGTAGCTGCTACTGAGTTGATCTACTTGGTTTTAAAAATTCAAATTACAGAATGTATGCTTGTTTTTGCTTCACTACTTAGTTGGGCACTGCCCAGATCATGCATCGAACTTGCAGGCCAGGAATCCTAACTTCAATTACTTATTTTGAGTCAATGGGGTGATTTAATAAAGCTTAAAAGGCTTTTCCCTTTGCAAGGGAATTTGTGAGTGTTGTGAAATTTCACTTTGCAAAGACTACCCACACTGAAATTTCACATGCAAGGAAAATAAATAATACAGTGTTTTTGCATGCACACATTTAGATGATAGAAATCAGCAGAGCTTCACCTCATTCATTAAACTAATGGGAAACTTCCCCTGTGAAAGTGCAAGCCTATTTGCCTTTAGTAAATCAAACCCAATGATTAACTAGGTAGTTAAAAGTAAAAGTATGAATGACTGCCCTGGAGCTTGCATCTTAAAAAATCCACAAAATAGAATGGCAGCTCCATTATTTTTATCTTCACAGGTTAAACGTTAAAGTGACACTAAGAGGGTTCTTCACAAAGCTGACGGGAGCAAGCCGAGTAAATAACCCAGCAGAAGTGAAGCGAGACGAACACTGTTTGGCTATTCACTTCTGGCTTGTACGGCTGATTTCAGCCGTACATCAGCTGCCTTTGGTCAGCCGAACATGCTCGGCATGTTCGGCTGAACCGAAGGGCAGAAGAAGTTCGACTTAGCTGATCCAACATCTGGATCGGCTGTGCCAAAGCTCCGGTAGCCCCTATTCTCGGCAATCAGCTCGGCTATTCTGCGCGGCACCTCCTTGGTCTGACGTCACGGCCAGCTCCGCCCAGTTGTTATTGTTTAATGACAGATTAGCATCCCCAGGTCATTTGGGGACGCTGATCTGTCATTACAACTGGGCGGAGCGAGCTGTAAGAATCACGGCTGACTCCTCCCAGCTGTCATCTGCGGCTTCGGCTGTCACTTTGGCTCAGTCGAGCCGAAGCATATGCCTTTGGCTCGACTGAGCCGATTGGCTGCCTTCAGCTGCTCTACGGGCTACAGTGAATAGCCCGTACAGCTGGGGGCTGAATAGAGCTGAAGGATCAGCCGAAGTTACGGCTGTATCATTTGGCTCAATAGTGAATAACCCCCTAAATTTAGAAGTTACAGGGAGCTGTAGGGAGCTGACCTAGCTACACTGCTGTCCTGCAGCAGAGAAAAGTCAGGTCACCAGGAATGAAGCTACAGTGTGGATCACGTGCATGCTTTGTCAAGCTCAAGGGCTATAGCACTGCAACAAGGTTGCCTCTTCCCCATTTAAACTATTAAATTGTACCATGTAATCTTTAAGTGACTAGATAGAAAACACTTTTTCAGAAATGTTGAAATGTTAAAAAAAATACTTTAATAAAAAAACAAAAACTGTACTGTTATGTTATATAGTTTTTCTGAGGAGATAAAAACATTTTTTTTTTAGATTGTCAGCTCTCACAGACGGGGCCCTCCCAACCATCTTGTCTTAACTTGTATTGTAACTGTAATATCCTACGTATATTGTAAAGTGCTGCACAAACTCTTAGCACCATATCAATCCTGAATAATAATATTATAGTAAAAGTAAAATGTGTCCATGCTAGCAAAGCCTAGCACCCTAAACCTCATGATTCCTAGTGCTGGCATGCTGCAAAGCGCATGCATGTGTGTGTGAACCTTTTCATTTAGGGCACACTCACACCAGATCTGTTGCATTGCAATACATTTTTTAACGGATGTTAACAGAAGGGCACCAAAAAAATGAATGGGTGTGAATGGGGCTAGCTCACACTGTTCCATTGGGTTACATTACATTACAATGTCCTGAAAAGTACATGCACTACTTTTTTCAATGCAATGTAATGCAATTGATCTGGTGTAAACTAGCCCCATTCACAACCATTCATTTTTCTGTGCCCTTCCGTTAGCATCAGTTGAAAAACTCTTCGCAATGCAATGGATTCGAAGAAAAATGAAAGGTACAGTTGCAAGTCAACTGACCCTCTGTTGACTTGTGATTTCCTTCAGATTTTGATGTGAATGCACTTTTAAGAAGGTCTTACATTCCAGTATTTGCTGCATCGGCATGTACTATTGTAGTCCCATACGAAACTGTGCCTAGAAGGTTGGCTTCGCTGGCCCTAAAGGGAGACCATGTATGGCAGGCATAGTCCCCCCATTACAAAAGTGCAACAGCAGACTTTTTTTGTAAAGAACTTAACAGAAAACTCGTGGGGAAACTCACATACATATCAGTGGGCAGGAGAAAAGTAGTAAAATGTATACTTTTTTTTCTAATTGAGTTACACTTTAAACTTCCGTATGAAAAAGGAAATGTAAGCTTATGATTTTATGATTGATTTTTTATGATTGTTTAAGTAGCTGAAGTACTATTTAGCAGCTGTTTTTAGATGTTTGCATCTCAATAACTTGACACAGGGATCTATTTTATTATTACCTAATTTTAGTATACCATCATCACATATAATGTTTATTTAATCAACAAAACAGTAACTTTATATTGTTACAGTATGTATCTTGTTTTCTCATGTAATCAAATAATACCCAATTATGAATAAAAATGTGTTAATCCCAACTTTGCCTTGGTGGAGAAATTTCTAGTCTTAATGTTTTGTTTTCCTAGATACAAAGTAAGCACAAATATTGCAAAGGTATATGCATCAGCAGTATAATAACAATTATTATTATAAACATTTCACCAGGGGAGGAGAGGACTGTGGGCATTTGCCCCTGGGCCTGCATTAATAGGATATTTTAGAGTGGTGGCCCAAAGTGGAGATACTTCGTTCAGATATTGATTAAAATGGGACCTGCAGTATATAGCTGCCTGTAAAGTCTTCACACTGCAATTACCTTTGCAGCTGTCATGTGAGCTAATATGTGGAGCTGCAAAGTATGATAATACTGGGGGATGTAAACAGGTGGGTCATAATAGACTATGTCCTGTAGGAGCACTCACCTTTTACTATACCCACCAATCTGTGGGACACTATGGCAAACATTTTGTGATACAACAACCCATCCCCGCTATGAAAGGGTTAGTTTGTTTGTTCTCACCCCCACTCCCACAGGTCCCCAGTCCTTATTTTGATACCGCCTTGTAATACAAGCAAAGTACTTTACAGACACATCAAGAAGTGCAAATTACCTAACTCAACTCTGCATTACAGCTGTTACACAAGCTTCTGCATTAAAGCAATGCAAAGACCAGCAGGGCCTAATCTCAGAGTAGATCATACAAGCTATGACCTAGAACAGTAGGTCACCAGGGGCAGCACCCAACCATGCATTCTCACACCTGAACTGTAAATTTATATCCTGCCTTCCACGGACTTGAGTCCTTTTTGTCACTTTCCAGATGTTCCAGCAGATATTGCTGATGGGATATAAAGAGAAAACAGTGCATTGAAAATGTTTGATTGCTGTTGGTTACTGCTCTTTGTACTGCTATTTCGAATAAACCAAACAGTGATTCTTCAATCAATTCTTTAAACAGAGAACAGCAGTCACCTGATAAGATCAAGATAAAGTGTGGTGTATTTTTAGGGAGAATATATTTTGGTATTAATGTAATGTTTACATTATTCCTTTTGTTGACTTTTGTGTACATTTACTTTACAATATTTCTTGAATTATATAGAAAATAAAGATTTGCAAATTAGCCATTAGCGGGAGGCATTTCACTTTAGACAGCCAGCTTTTTTGCTCATGAACAGACACTAAGGGGGTTATTCACTATTGAGCTGAAGGATACAGCCGTAGCTTCGGCTCATCCTTCGGCTCTCTTCGGCCGCCTCTTCCCTTGGGTTCAGTCGAACCGAAGGGCTGCTGTACGGGTCTATTTACAGTAGCCCATACAGCAGCCGAAGGCAGCCGAGTCCTAAGGCATAAGGCTTCAGCTCAACTGAGCGAAAGTGACAGCTGAAGCATGGAGAAAGCGTGAAAGCGTGAAGCCAACCAATCTCCACGCAAATGACAGCTGGGTGGAGCCAGCCGTGATCTCACGACTCGCTCCGCCCAGTTGTAATGTCAGATCAGTGTCCCAAAATGACCTAGGGATGCTGATCTGTCATGAAACAATAACAAATGGGCGGAGACGGCCTTGGCGTCACAGCCAGCTCCGCCCAGTTGTTATTCATTGGCCAGGACCTACTAGAAGACTCCTGCAGGTGTTTGTATAATGTGCTCTCATTCATATATGCTAATCAGCTGAAACCATGTGCGAAAGAAACTGATTTTTTAAGAAGGTGCTACTATGTAACTTCCTTGTTTTTCCCACTGGAGATTAATACGTGTATTTTCATGTTATATGAAACGTATTATCCTTTGGTGTCAGCTGATTAGCATATAGGAATGAGAGCACATTATACAAACAGATCTGCATACCTGAAGATTTATAATTGTATGTCATGCTTTTTTTTTTTATAAAAAAAAGTGCCTGCATCTTATGGAGCGAATCCCGACGCCCGAGACATGCAGTTTCGGGCGCCGGGCGAGTAGTAGGAGCCACTGCTCGTTTAATACGAGTGATCTAATGAGATAATTCGTATTAAAACCGAGCAGCGGCGACAGTCGTTACTCGTACGCGGTCTTAAAAAAGTGGTATCGAGCATCCCTACTTTCTACAATAGTTTCTTCAGTTCCCCAGTTCAAATACTGGTCAGGGTACCTTCTGCAAGAGGATAGCGTGTTCTCTCTGTGTTTGTATGGGTTTCCTTACTCTGGTTTCTTTCCACACTCCAAATACATGCAGGAAGGTTAATTGACCCTTAATGTAACATAGGAACCTTAGATTGTAAGCTTCTTGAGGGTAGGGACTGATGTGAATGTGCAACTATGTAAAGCGCTGCATAAATTGTTGGTGTTATATGCCTATAATAAATAAATGTCCCCTGTTCATAAGTGCCTCTTCTCCAGAGTGATTAAGTGTAATCATTATTATATCGTTAATCATAACTGAGGTTCCTCTAGTGCAAGGATTTCCTTCCTATGGATCGGTGACCAAAATTGAACTGCATATTCAGGATGTGGTTGAACCAATGTTTTGTAAAAGGTTGTAATTATTGATTTTTATCTCTTAACTGTTCCCTTGTGAATTTTTAATAACATGCATCTGAAAGACTGAATGTTTTTCATTCATTAGCAGTTGGGATGAGCTTGGGTTTGGACTGAAGCAAAGCTTGTCCGAACCCAAAAGGAAGCCGACAGCGCCAGCCCAATCAGCTGCACCTGGGGCATTTCCCACCTCTGCAGCTGCATGTAAACAAAGGGGAGGAATGCTAGTGACATAATTGACCTTATATGGCCACGGGTCCTTGGCAAAAAAGGCAGTCTAGTCCTTCTAAGGCCACTGGGATCATACTTCTCAGTGATTTGGCAGCTACTAAATATGCATTGTCAGCCTCTTAGCAGAGCATACTGGATACACCAGCCTTTCTCATCCTTATTTCAGTCATGGCACCCTTTAAAAGTATGCAAGTTCTCAAGGCTCCCCTTACTAAAATGTTAAAACCATGTAAAAAACAGAATTTAGTCACTCCAAAATGAATACTAAACCCTTATACTAGATATGGGTCTAGTATGGATGGGGGACCCCCAAGCAAAAAAATACAAAAAAGTGGGATTCCCCTCTTCACATCAGGTTCGCCTTAACATCACAGCCCCCCTTTCATGTCTAAAGCCCCCCTTTGCATCAGTGTCCCCCTCTTTCACGTTAGGAGCTTTCTTCACATCAGAAGCATGACTTTGTGTGAAAATATTGAGGCACCCCTGAGGAAGAAAGAAGGCATACCTGGATGCCACAGCACCTTGGTTGGGAAAGGCTGGAATGCATCACAGAAGCTTGCAGATAATGAAACAGGGGAAAACTCTAGAGCACAACTAAAATTAAAGAGAGGACTTGCAAAACAACAAAAAACAGTAAAGCAAGATATCTAGAGAACACATCCTTACAATAGTAAGAAATAACTGTGTGCTATTACTAGGCAGCAAGTTAAACCTACATAAGGGTTGGGCTAATATGGCTGGCAACAAGGCATCTTTGCTTAGAAAGTAATTATAGAAATAAGGTTTTTAGAACATGAAAAAATATTGATATGTTTATTTATCTTCAGCATTATTTAACATGCACAGCCCCAATTTAAAATTAAGTGAAATTAAAATGCACAGTCATTGCATTTGATTTAAACTTTATTTAAATTATTCTGCAAATAAAATTACTTCTATTACAAACTTTAGGAAAATATTTTTTATTTTGCTTGGATACATGTAACAGGAAAAAAGATCATTATTATTATTATTATTATAGATGGCAATGAAATTAAAATATGGATAAAAAACAAGTTGGTAGCACAAGTTACAAAAATTGTAGCTGCTTTATTATGTCCATAACAGTATTAAAAAAGGGTGGTATAAGTAGAGATGAGTGCTGTGTGTATTTCTATATTATTTATTGCCTTAAAGTCAAGCTTTGCACCATGCAGGGAATTTTTATTGTCACCCTCTCCCCAGATTATACCTATTTTCTTTTTACTCTCTCTACCCTACATTCAGCTTTTGGAAGTAATAAAGGGAAGTCCTGTATAAGCCCCACATTACTGCAGTTGGAGCTTACACAGGACTCTCTTAGGCCTTGTTCACACCAAATGCAGACCAGATCCGGTCAGGTTTCTGCACACGCAGTGTAGTGGGTTATGCCGCGTTTTAGACACGTTATGGATGCGTTTTTGATGCGTTTAGGGCCGGTTTTGGTAAAAAAAAATTATATATTTTTAAGTTTAACATGGACTTTCAGGCACTTGCATGCGTTTTTGATGCGTTTTTGCGTTTTAGATGCGTTTTTGATGCGTTCCAGACCAGATCCAGAGCAGGTAAAATAGGGCTTGCCGCAGTTTTTTCACCTGCTCTGGATCTGGTCTGGATCCGCACACTGCGATGTGAACTGGAGGTCAAAATACCATAGGAATACATTGGACGCAGTTTTGATCCGGTCTGCACCTGCTCTGGTCCGGATCTGCTCCGCGCTTGGTGTGAACAAGCCAATAGACTCCAAGTAACAGCATTTGGCCAATCACCAAGCACAAGTGCTGTCACAAGAGAGGAGGGACTGTAAGTCACATGCTTCCACATACACACCAATATCAGGTATTTTCTTTGTTTCCAGCAACTGAATGGAGTGGCAGGGGAATGAAAGAAAGGTCATTATGTTCTGCTGGGGAGCAGGAAATGTAAGCAACCATTTTGCTTTGCCCTGCAAGGACAAAGCATTCTATGTTTTTCATTGGCACCATACATATAATGGCATATTTTATAATATTCCGTCCTTATTTTGTGGTTTTATAGAATGCCAGCCTTCGCCTCACAGCTGATTTCACATCTTTGTTTTTTAAGCTATAAATCAAAGGATTTAGCATGGGAACAGCAGCAGTGTTAAACAGAGAGAACATCTTCTTTGCATTTAGTGACCCGTGGGTTGTTGGTGTCAAGTACTGAGAGACAAGCATGACATAGAGAAGAATTACCACTGTTAAGTGAGAGGAGCATGTATAGAATGCCTTCTGTTTGCCAGTGCTGGAACGGATCTTTAGTATTGTAGAAATTATGAAAATGTAAGAGATGAAGGTGAGAGTAAAAGGGATTAATGTTACAATGAAAAGTCCTTGGATAAGTATCATCATCTCCAAAAATGAGGTGTCATTGCAAGTAAAGTGGTTCAGCTCAGATGTCACCAGGCTGCATCCAGATGTCACTAAGCTGCATCCAGATGGCACTAGGCTGCCTCCAGAATGTCACCAGGCTGCATCCAGATCTCACCAGTCTGAGTCCAGATCCCACCAGGCTGCGTCCACATCTCACCAGGCTGCGTCCACATCTCACCAGGCTGCGTCCACATCTCACCGGGTTGCATACAGATGTCATCAGGCTGCATACAGATCTCACCAGGCTGCATACAGATGTCACCAGGGCTGCATGTGGGCCTCTCCAGGTTTCTGCGGGCAGGTGCTGGGCTGAAAGGGTGGGTGGTGAGCTGAACAGGGTGGGTACCGGTCTTGTGCCGGCTCCATGGCTGTATGTGTAGTGTGGGGCTGTCCTTGGCTGTGTTTGCACCGAGAAGGAGGAGGAGGAGATGTGGGACCGGGCAGGCACTGTCAAAGACAACCCCAGCCAGGTCCCTGGCAGGCTGCCTCAGGTCCCCACAAGTGTGAGAATGCCCTGTATCAGCCCCGATAACGATACTAGTATTGATATCGGGACATCCCTAATATATATATACAGAACACCTGAATCCAATGATTTGAAGGGGTGTCCCAATGCCTTTGGCAATAGGTAGGCCACTTAAAATGACAGAGCGGGGTAGGCCACTTAAAATGACAGAGCGGGGTCTGAAGCACACAGTGCGCAGAAGTCGCCAACTGTCTGCAGAGTCAATAGCTACAGACCTCCAAACTTCATGTGGCCATCAGATTGGCACAACAACAGTGCGTAGAGAGCTTCATGGAATGGGTTTCCATGGCCGAGCAGCTGCATCCAAGCCTTACATCACCAAGTGCAATGCAAAGCGTCGGATGCAGTGGTGTAAAGCACGCCGCCACTGGACTCTAGAGAAGTGGAGACGTGTTCTCTGGAGTGACGAATCACGCTTCTCTGTCTGGCAATCCGATGGACATGTCTGGGTTTGGCCGTTGCCAGGAGAACGGTACTTGCCTGACTGCATTGTGCCAAGTGTAAAGTTTGGTGGAGGGGGGATTATGGTGTGGGGTTGTTTTTCAGGGGTTGGGCTTGGCCCCTTAGTTCCAGTGAAGAAACTCTTAAGGCATCAGCATACCAAGACATTTTGGACAATTTCATGCTCCCAACTTTGTTTGGAGTTTGGGAATAAATAAAGCTTTGCTATGGTTGCAGAAAAAAACAATGCAAATCTGGTGCAAGTGCAAGTGGAAGGAGCAGGTTCGGCACATGGTGGAGTACAGGAAATATGGGTAGCGTCAAGATGGAAACATGCAGGGATGAGCTTTATAACAGTGCTACAGGCAAAGATGATTTGCACAGTACAGAAACCAATAGCAAGTGTCTGTAATTCCATACAAAATTTCGTTTTTTGTTTTAGATGGAGTGATTAGAACCCCTGTCAGGTTTTACTGCTATCGGGGACCCAATTTGAGAGATTTCTCCTTACTTCCTGTTCTGCTGACATTTCACCAGACAGGAAGTGAGGGATAATCTGCAACAGGTACACAGACAAATCAAATCTGACAAGGGTTTTAGCCTCCCCAACTGTACTAAAAATATACAGTATATATATATATACCACGCATTGAGTATTGCTTCTGACCTGAAGAAGAGAGGTTCACTCTCGAAAGCTTCGTTTTGTTAGTCCAATAAGAAAGGTATCATTGCACACTGCAATACTGCGTTTTTGTCTTTTTTGACATCTTGTCTACTGGACTAATACGGCTTACCCATTTATATTGCACTATATATATTTTTTTTTATTTATTTTTTTTTTTCTGTCTGTGAAGCAGTTTCCTTCACTACCTGTATGATAAAACTGTTGTCCTCATGATAGGAAGTTAGGAGAAATCTCTCGATTGGAGCCCTGGATAGCAGTAAAAACTTTCCCTCTCTATCCAAAAGGAAAAAATAAATAAACATATGGCTGGACTTTGCTCTATATTAGGGTTGCACAGATACCAAGTACAGTACTCGATACAAGTACGAGTACATGTACCGATACTTTTGAGCTCGAAGACTAGACTAGAGAAAAATTCAAAAATTAGGAGGCCGCTGTCATTTGTAAGGAGCACACGGAGCTCCTGGGATTTGTACATCTCTGTTTTAATGTACAATTTTGTTTTTATAAATATAAATAAAGGGATGCACCGATACCAGTTTTGCGAGTACGAGTACTGGTACTTGCCGAGTACTTACAAGTACGAGTACTGATACATTTTTGTTTATTGTCATGTGACAGTTTTTCTAAAACAATACAGACTAATGATTTCAGGACAGTGGTGGAGAGCCAGAGCCAGGTCCCAGCTGCAACCACTGCAACCCTTGTAGTTCTCATGAAAATGCCAAGTATCTGCACTGGTACTCGAAAAGTATCTGTGCATCCCTACTCTATATGATTATACTAAACTTAATACTGCACATTGCCTTACTAAAGAAGCCCGCATGTTAAGGCCTTTTTCACACCGAATGCAATGCGTTCCAGAGCTCTAGCTGCTGGAACTCACCACGATCGCTCACAAAACTTCCCCCTGCGTTCTGGAGCGGGAGGGGGCGTGGCGGTTCATTGACTTCAATGGCACCACTTCCACCCCCCCACCAGCAGTGCGATCGGACGCGTGGCAAAACTTTGCCTGCGTTCTGTTCAACTGCAAACGCAAAAGGGCTTGCTCTATCGCCCTGGAACGCACCGCTTTTGGTGTGAACAAGCCCTTATTGTTAAATATCAAAACACATGTATTCCCAATATCTACATAGCGCCAATATATTATGCATCGCATTACTGAGTACAAAGAACCAATCATATCAGACCTTGTCTCTTGAAGACTATCACAAACTAATGCACCTCACACACTATCATACATGAGAGGATATTTAGGAGGATGCCAATTGACCTACCATTAGGTGATTGAAAGGAGGGAAAAAGTCAGAACACCTGCAGGATGCCTACACAGTACAAACTCCATCCAGATAGTATCCAAAACCAAGGCAAAAGTGCTAACCAATAGTAGGAATTAAAGGAGAACTATGGAGTCAGTGTTTTTCCCCATAGTTCTCCTTAGGGTAACGGGAGGACACAAACTAGCATTCTCCCTTTAGCCTAAGCTCAGTATACCGCGACGGGATCCGCCCAGCTGCGTGAGTGACAGCTGGCTCTGCCTATCTAGAGGCAGAGCCAGCTGTACCTGCCCCCTCCCCGTCCGTTCCGCCAGTCAGCGCTGGCAGATCGGAGGGGGGAGAGGGGAATCCAGCCCTCCCCCTGTCACTGCAGAGTGACAGGATCGAGAGGTGAGGGAACCCGGTATGTGTTCGCTCACCTCCCGATCTACTGAGCCGACCTGTGACAGTCTCATTGTCACAGGTCGGCTAGAACTATGAGGTGAGTGGGAATCACTCATCTCATAGTTCTCCTTTAATAAAACAGTACATCAGTTAGTGCTCTCCTCAAGTCTCTCAACTAAAATAACAGAAAGTATGCAAATCTGATTCTGAGCTCACCTTTAATCTGTCCAACGCTAAAAAAATATTACATGTACTGTATTGTGATGCTTACCAGTTCTCTGGAGAACACCGGGTGTCCGCAGTCCGCACCCCCAGCACACACCTTCAGTGACACCGCTGGGTGGGCCAACTCAATATTGAACCCTACGGACTAAGACTGGGATGCCAGTAAAGTTCATGTGCATGTAAAGGCAGGCGTTCCAATACTTTTGGCAATATAGTGTATATATACTGTGTATATATATAAATATAGTAGTAGTAATATATAAATATTTTATAATTCAGACTCACAATGTACAAATATCTGATTCACTTACCTGCTCAATCCAGTGGCTGACTCCTTGTGTCTTTCTTTTATAATGCTCCCTAGTACTAAGTATAATTAGTTAATCCTGAAATCTATATACAGTACACAGCCCCATGAAAGCCCCCACAGCCCAGTATTATAGCCGCTCTGTATATTTCTCTGCATAAAGGCCCAGGTTTATTGTGAATTCTGCACCCATAAACCATTTGTTAATATGGATCTTGTAGTTACATGGGGCCATCTATATTTAGTTTTGCATAAAAGTAATATTACCTTGACAGTGACATTGCTTTGGGTCTGAGATGCAAAACATATATAGAGAGAGAGCTGGCTGTATAATTAATCCTTTGAATATTCAGGTGTCTGTAGAGATTGATGATACTTTTTAAGTGCAATTAAATGTCAGATCGGCACCCCAAATGTGACCAGCAAGACCCGCAGTTTTGCTCCGCTCCAGAACGCGTAATGCAAAATACTAGGGATGCACCGATACCAGTATTTTGGTACCGGGTACCGATAATTTTTTTTCCGTACTTGCCAATACCAATTACAGAGTAACGGAAGTCCCATTCAGGAAGCCAGGTGGCGTGTAATGCACAACCGTGACGCATGTTGCTGCCACGCGCAGGTTTGAATGGGGTCTTAAAGAAGTGGGGCTACTGCCGCACTGCAAGGGTTAAGTGCTTGTATTGGTCTAGGGCAGGGGTAGGCAACCTTGGCTCTCCAGCTGTGCTGAAACTACAAATCCAATCATGCTTCTACCTCAGGGAGTCACACCTGTGGCTTGCAATGCCTTATGGGATTTGTAGTTTTAGCACAGCTGGAGAGCCAAGGTTGCCTACCCCTGGTCTAGGGTCTAAAATATAAAAGCCATACTCCCATTCTTGGCCCTGCCTTCTGCTAGTCCGGTCGCTGGAGCCATTTCTCCCCCCAGGCTTCAGCAGTCTAAGGACATGTGATGTCATTACATCCTTTCACTTTCATTGGACTTAAGGACACCATTCCACAGTCAGAGTGGTGTGGGAGAGAGGCGAGCGGTCAACGCCACAGGACCGAGGTTAGTTTTATCTTTTTTTTTTTAGACCCTACACCAAAACGAGCAATTAAAAAAACAATACAGACTAATGATTTTAGGCCAAATTTTTTATGATTATGAAGAACTTTAATTTAAGACTGTTTTAGAACAATAAAACATTTGTATTTGCTTTCACACAGCTTTCACAAATCCGATCATGCATCTGCCTCTGGGATCATTTAACCTATTCATCTTGTAACTCTATTGCTGCAGTGTAGTGGACGTGTGTGCTGTATATGTATTACATAGGCGGTTAAAGCTTCAGTTATTTTTCCATCTAGGAGGCCCACCTTCTTATACAGTAAATCATCTGTTCTTTTTCTTGGAAAAACTTCTATCACTCGTTTTCTAGTGGGTCCCCACAGCACTCATCTCCCCCACCTCCTGCACGGATGCTGTCAGCAGCTAAGCGACTGCAATGGAGGCACCTGTGCTTGCGTGTTCCTGCTGTGGCTGTGTGCGACACACACAGCCCTGCGGCAGGCCATGCCCCTCACTCCAAAAGGGTGATTGAAGGCAGAAGGAGCCTATGGCTCTTCTGCCTCATGCTCCTCCCCTCGTAACCAGGAAGTTCGGGGAATGGGAGGATCACTTCGGGGACCGGCGGCGGTGATAGCGCTGAGAACCTTAATGCAGAGAATCACGTCTCCTGCCTACCTAGATAAGGCTGCGCTATGTGATAGAGCTGTGTATTTCTTGTGAATGAATGAACAAAAACACAGAACCTTCAGGGTGAAACTGCTGCCATATATGTGTTTGATTTATGTATGTAGCTGTTTTTCCTGCAGTTCAGCATTAGTTAATAGATAACTGAAATTGGGGGGAAATAGAGGGAACATGAAAACCTGATTTAAATGTAAAAAAAAAAATGTTATGTGTATCAACCCCAGACTAATAGCTAGCAGCCACAGCTGGGCTTACTCAATATACTGCAAGGGGCATTGTGCTAGGCAAGAACTGGACCGCACCTAGCAAACCAATTGGAATTCATCTTGTACTAATATGATTTGAGTAACATGAATTTGGAATGGTTGTCATAATTTTCTGGAGTTTGCAAATAACTTTCTCCTTATTTATTGAGCAAGGCCATGTATTTGAATCACCTATAACGTGACTGTTCTCTATTAATTAAATAAGAACTGAATTATTGAAGCCAAAAAAAGGCAGGCAAAAGGCAAATGACTAGTCACCAGCATTGCCTGTGGTCACTCTGCAGCTGATCTTTCCCCATTACTAACTTACCATGCCTCTGTTCTGTCACTGTGTGAAGGTGGCCATCTTGGTAGAGGCAGGGTTTTTCTTCCCCATGTCAGAGCCTCCAGAAAGGAGAACAGTTATCAGCACAGTAGTGACATCACCAAATATCATTCCTGAGACCAGCAGGCAGAGGCAGCAGTGCCTGAGATCTCACTGCTGTATAAAGCATCTTCCAGCATCAGGCTACATTGGGCTTTTTTTACGGGACATCACCAGGCCATCAAACAACAATTAAAATGTATAATACTTTATTACCAACAATAACAGTATGTTAAAAAGTCCAAATTAAAACCATATTACTTATGCTGGTGTACATCCAAACAGAGTACATTCCACAGTTAGTTATAATAGCATGAGACTGTGAAGTAAATGCAGATATTGATGAACTCAATGCACAGTGACTGTAGATTCCTCATCGTGTATCGCTGATGACAAATTCCATAGAACAGATAGTGTGTTATTGACAGTATCAACAACTGAAAGTAAGGAAAAATAGCATAAAAATGAAAACAGATAGAGCCACCTCACTTAAGGACTGATAACCTGCAGGATATTACATTCGGTTCTCTTTTTTTTTTAGATACACTTTAAATCATAGTAAGTGTGCAAATGAATGAACTTACACTGAAGATCCAGTGTTGGATGTCATTAACATTGATAGTTACTCTGCAGGCTCCCTTTTGCCCCACACTCCCTCTTCCCCCTCTAAATAACCGCTGCCATTAAAAATAAAAAGTCCTAAATCCATGGCAATGTGACATTCTGGTCCATAGTCTTCTCTCTTCTTCTGTGTAGAGGAGTCTCTCTTTGGGTGTCCACATTACTGCCTTCATAACGTTGACACTTCCTATTGGCTGCCCAGCTGCGGGGTTCACTGAGAATCCAGAAGAGTAGTCTCAGGAGTGATGTAAGCAAAAGATCTCCCTCTGACAGGCAGTGCCGAGGGAACATGGAGCCAGCTTCCTTTCCAATCAGGAAACAGGGTGGTGGGTTATGACTCGCCTCCCAGCTTCCTGATTGGCTAGGAAGCTGGCTTAACTTGTTGCTAGGCAGCCTGGCTTCATAACAAATCAGGAAGCTGGGTGGCATGTAATGACCTGCCTCTTGGCTTCCTGATTAGTCAGAAAACCAGGCTGACTAGGAACGAGTGAAGCCGTCTTCCTTAGCCCATCAGGAAGCCAGGAAGTGGGTCATGACATGCTGCCCGGCTTTGCTAGGTAGGCTTCCTAACCAATCAGGAAGCCGGGCGGCACATCATGACTCGCCTACTGGTTTTCTGATTGGTAAGGAAGCCAAGCTGCCTAGACCTTTTTAAAGAATACATCATTGAAACAGGAGACCTATGCACAATAAAGTGTAATCATAATTATCTTTGGCCTATGATTTTGCAGGATTCCAGCCTACGCTTCACCGCTGACTTAACATCTTTATTTTTTAAGCTATAAATTAAAGGATTTAACATGGGAACTGCTGCTGTATTGAACAGAGAGAACATCTTCTTTGCATTCAATGTTCCCAGTGATGTCGGTGTCAAGTACTGAGAAACAAGTGTGGTATAGAGGAGAATGACCACTGTTAGGTGTGAGGAGCATGTAAAGAAGGCTTTTCTCTTTCCGGTGTTGGATCGGATCCTCATTATAGCACATATGATAAAAATATATGAGATAAAGGTAAAAAGGAAAGGGAGTAGTGTTATAACAAAGATTCCTTGTATTAGAAACACAATATCCAAGACTGAAGTGTCATTGCAGATAATTTTTATCAAAGGTATCATGTCACAGAAGAAGTGATTGATCTCATTAGAGGTGTAGCATGAGAAGCCTGAGAAGATCACAACAGCAGGAAGAACTTGTACGAAGCCCATCAAGTAGCAGCTGACAGCAAGTAAAGAGCAAACTCTACTGTTCATGATCATGTGATAACGTAATGGGTTACAGACGGCAACATATCGATCATAACTCATTGCAGACAAAATTAAAAGCTCATGTCCAATTAAGGATGCAAAAATGTACATCTGAGTTATGCATGCTGGGTATGAAACCATGTGATCTCCAGTTATGAAGATGACTAGGACTTTATGCAAAGTGATGGTGGAAGAAGACACGTCCACGATGGACAGGTTGGCTAGGAAGAAGTACATGGGAGTGTGAAGGTGACGATCCAAGCATATGAGCAAAATAATGGTCATGTTGCCACCAAGGGTGATGAGATAAATAAGCATTACGGGGACGAAGATAAAAACCTGGAGTTCTGACACATCTGTGATCCCTTTAATATAGAATAATGTTACCATAGTGCCATTTAATGGGCTTGAATACATTTCTTTGTTTTTTGATCTGGAACAAATAAGTCATATGCATAATTAGGTTAAACAATACACACCAATATCTTGTATTGCACTTACATTAACCTCTTGCCGTCCGCCCGTAGTAAAAAAACGGACGGACGGCACTGCAGCATCTGCGGGTTGCCGTCTCCAGACGGCAATTTTTTTCTGCTCGCGCGCGATTCAGATTAATGGCAATGAGCAGATCCATATGGATTTGTACACATATTGCTGGACTGCACCTTTCCACCTTAGATAAATTTGAAGCAATCTCAAGGTTTTACCATTTTAATTCCATATTTGATTTTTGCAATTGGGTATAGATTAACATAAAGAGGCATAGCATAGCAATAACAATAAGTGCAAAAAAAAATATATAAATAAAAAAAAAGAAAAGTAACACATAAAAAAATAAAATAAAATAAAAGCCACATATAAAAAAAGGGGAAAAAACCCCCCCAAAATGTTTAACTCCCCCACCCCCACGTTTACGCGCCTATAAACGGCATGCAATGGCATGCATTGGGAGTTAAAATCACATTGCCTGCCCTGTCTTGTGCTTGGCAGGCAGTTATAGTCATGTTAAGTTAATATTGGTTGTCATTTTGTTGCACACACATGGGGTCTACATGGACTTCTTGGCCAATCAATAATATTTGTGTTTCTGTGTCCTGCTGAATAACCCCTACAAGTGTAGAACTTAAAACTGTGTTTCTCCTTCCTCCTTGATGTATAAAAATTACCAGGAAGCCCTAAAATGCTCCTTGGTGAGTGGACCTTAAAACCTCTCCATTTGAAGATGATCCATACATGAAATCGAATACAGGCAGTCCCTGAGTTACAAACATCCGACTTACATACGACCCCTACTTACAAACTGAGGCTATTACTGTACAGCAGGGGGTCCCAGACTGCAGCAAAAGTGTACCACTCAGCATTTCAGTAGTTGTAATACTACCATGCTCGTGCCGCCGAGGACTGCCCGCCTTTTTGGGTCTGGTTTGTAGTACTGTACGTACATTACAGGAAGTTGGCTTTTGTTAGACGTGCAGACGAGGGGTGCCCACCTCTTCTTCCAGGTCACTGCAAGGTTTTTACTGCTGTCTGTATCCTCAGTAGAAAGATTTAATCTACCTAAGGGTAGATTTCCTCTCACTTCCTGTTGTCTCAAGGACAGGAAGTGAGAGGAAATCTACCCTTAGGAAGGGAAATCCACTCCTGTAAGAGTTATCATTGAAAAAAGGTGTCTCCACTGAAGCCTTATCACCAATCCTTGTTTCCACGACAACCCCAAATTTTCAAAGGTGAAACCTTCTGAACAGGGGCACACACAGCAAAACAAACATTACAGGGGGTTAACCCTTCCCTGAGCTATACAAAACAAAAATACATTTTTTGGCTGGTGATGCACTTAAAAAACTTACCTGTTCCATCTTACACACAAATTCAACTTAAGAACAAACCTACTGTCCCTATCTTGTTCGTAACCAGGGGACCGCCTATACTGAACATTTAGAAACTTTTAAAATTGAGAATATACTTGTGAATAAAAGTTTGATATGGTTTGTTATGAGGCACAGAGCACTTTTAGACATGGCACTTTCTGCATTTATCACTTTGAAGGGCCATTGCATTATATGAGTATAGATGGAATAGCTTGCCCATGGTGAACAGGTATTTTTCATCTTTACCTTCCAAGTCACTCTTTCCCAATACCTCAGTTAGAAGACTACTGGCCCTAGGACACATTCCTAAATTCCATCCCAAAATATGCATTATCAGCAGGGTGAGCATTCATTTTTTATATACTCTCAAATTCAAAAGAATTAACTATGTTAGTGTGAGAAGCATTAAATGGGTGGCACAGTATAGGATAATGTTTTTTATTTTTTGTTTCTATAGAGTTACATTTCACTTGTCCTTTTCTCTACTAAATCACAATTCACCAATGAGACATTATAACAACATGCATCACAACATTTACTAATGCTTTCTGTTTAATTAGTATACCCAGTGGGGTTCTGAGAAACATATTTGTGGACCTTATGCTATATCAATCGACCCCTGTATCCTGACTATCCCGGCACACTGCATTTATGGGTGACATAAAGAGCCCTAAAATGCTCATGTATCCTCAAAATAAAAAGTTACTCTAGGCTCCCACACCAGTTTACGGTCATGGGATCAAATGCCAGACCACATTTGGATATTTTTGCACCTGACAGAGTTTAGAAAACTGATCAGTTCAGACAAGTGATTGACTCCTGAGATCATTGTTGTAGTGTATGTGTATATTAAAAAATATATTGCACTTTGCTAAATTAGACCAATAAATAAGTTATAAAAATAAGAATAAGAATATAAAAAAATAAGAATAATTAAAAAAGACGCACTGTGCAAATAATAAAAAAATTTACAACATCATCAATCATAAATTCATAACCTATGATAAATAAAGTGCATAAAGTCCATACAGGTGCCAACAATCATGAGCAAGATATAAGAATGATACCCTTAACCAGTAATGAATAATAATAATAATAATACATAGCCTAAAACTGAATAAAGTGCATATAATCCATAGTGTCAATAATCAATGTGCAAATTATGTAAAATTGTGCAAATGATTTGCACTTTATTTGTTTTTAGGCAATGTTTTTAAATTGAGCCTGTTATTATTCATTGCTAGTTAAGGGTATAATTTTTATATTTTACACATTGATTATTGGTACCTGTATGGACTTTATGCACTTTATTTATCATAGGTTATGAATTTATGATTGATGATGTTGTAATTTTGTGTATTTGTATATAATTTGCACATTGGGACATTTTTATTTATTCTTATTTTTATAACATTTATTGGCCTAATTTAGCGCAGTGCAATATATTTTTTTATGATTTCTGAGGTGGTGATTACCTTATGCACAGCAGCTCAGTCAGTTTTTCATTTGAATAGTTTAGATAGGGGTGCAGACAATCATGTATTTTTGTGTATATGTATACAGTGTGAAATGATGGTCAGGATAGAGGGGGTGACTAATATACTTAACTGCTAGTCTGTAGGCAGGTTTAGAAATCTTTAAAGATTGGATAGATAGAGGCTGTTCACTTAGGAAGGTGCTTGTTAACTTTGCAAAGTAACTATCCTCTTAGCTTAATTAATAAGATGAAGCTATGTTCACTTAAGCCATCCAATCAAGTACAAGTTAGAATTCTTTTTTCCTTGCACACACATGATTGAGTCTTCGGAGTGAACACAGCTTCAGCTTATTTGGTAAGTTAAGGGAAAGTACACTTTGCAAAGTGAACAGTCTCTACTCCTTTAGTAAATTCAACCCATTACTTAAATGAAAACTTAAATTCTATGTTTTTTACAGAGAGTTTTGAGCATAAATGATGCACACTTACCTGTTAAATCAAGTAGCTGACTCCTTATAATTTGTGGCTGTTATGACAATTTTTACGGTATAATCTTCTAATGCTGAATATTGTCTCAACAGACCCATGAGAACAACCAAGCACCGTGTAAAAGACAGAATGGATATCCTTGGCTATTCCTGGTTTAAAAATAATGTACTTACTGTTAGGTTATTGAGTTTTAAATGTTAGCCTTTAATTAGCTTTGAAAAAGCATGTTTTGTTGTTGAAACTAATAAACACCCAAGAAATGTAAACATGCTTGCTAGTAAGTGATTGATGTGTCTTCTCATATATATATATATATACACATCTGTAAGTCTTTAATTATTCCATTGAGTATTTGAGTGTCATTAAATATTGATCCCACAGGACATGTCAGACAAAGCATAAATATCAACTTTTTTGTTGACATAATTATTAGCAAAACTGGACTTTTTTATTATACCATAATTATTTTTATAAATATGTTATTTTAAAAATTCATGTAGAAAGACATTTTAGTACTCTTTAGATACAATAAATGACACCTTATTAAATATTCCTGTACTAACCAGTCACTTTGTGGTATCGTCTTTCTCACCTATTTCAGCTATTTAAAATATGTCTAAACCCTGCCACTAAAATTTGTTTTTAATGTTTTAAAATCTGTACCTTTCATTAAAGTTATAGATGCTGATCATAAAGGCCTTTGTTCAAGCCATTCCTGCTATGAAGAGACAGCCACCTCTGAAGTGTGATATTGTAATGATAATGCCATCAGACACTTGAGTGTTTGCACCTTTGAAGATAGCTGATTGGGGACGACATAGGTCCACGAAGCGCTTGAGTTTGGAACTTCTAATATGTTTGTTTTAATTCTGAATTACCAATTAGATTTAAATCTTTATTTAAAAAATAGCAGTTGTACAACAAAAGATTTAATCTTCTTTGTCTACGAACTACAGAGGCACTCTTATGTAGTGTAATTTCCTTAATGAGGCTAAATGTTTTTTCTACTTTTAAATAGGTATTTATATAGTGCCAGTTCGGCAAATTTATGTCATCAAAGCTAAACATTCCTTCTTGGACCGTGGGTTTTTTCATAATTTATTCTACACCTTCTGAGACACCTTTGAAGAGCTGACTTCACATCTTTATTTTTTAAACTGTAGATGACCGGATTTAGCAATGGGACTGCGGCTGTGTTGAAGAGCGAGAAAAACTTTTTGGAGTCCATAGAACTTATTGGAACAATATACTGGCAAGTAAGAATGATGTAGAGCAGTACAACGACGGTGAGATGGGAGGAACATGTGTAGAAGGCTTTGCGCCTACCAGTACTGGATGGTATTTTTATTATGGTAGATATAATAAATATGTATGAGATAAAAGTCAGAAGGAAAGGCGTGAGTGTTGAGACAATTAGGCCTTCGGTAAGGGTCAGAAGTTCCAGAACTAAAGTGTCACTGCAAGTTAACTTTGTAAGGGACACCATATCACAGAAGAAATGGTTGATTTCGTTGGAGTTATAGCATGTAAAGCTTGATACTATGACAGATGGTGGAATGACTAGTACGAAACCCAACACCAAACAGCACGTGGCCAGAAGAGCGCAGGCTTTACTGCTCATGACAGTGTGGTAACGCAAAGGGTTGCAGATGGCCACGTATCGATCATAACTCATAGCTGTCAGTACAAAAAGCTCATGTCCTGTTACTGATGCAAACATATACATTTGAACCAAGCAGCCAGAGTAAGAAATTATTTTATTCCCTGTGGTGTAGATAACAAGACTCTTATGAAGTGTGATGGTCGAGGAGGACATGTCTGAAATAGACAAGTTGGCCAAGAAAAAATACATTGGTGTATGAAGATGACGATCAAAGCAGACCAAGGTCAAAATGGCCATGTTACCACCAAGAGTGAGGAGATAAATAAGCAGAACAAGAATGAAGATTGGATCCTGAAGCTCTGGAATATCTGAAATCCCCTTTAGAGTGAAGAAGGTGAAGGATGTGTGATTTGAAGGGTTTGTGTACATAGCCTTTTCGGACATTAATTCTGAAAGATTTAACAAAAAAAAAATTTTTTCATTTACATCTGACTGTGACATATACAGTTATAATATAAATATGCATATCTAACTTCATACAAACACACAAATGGGGCAATAAAATATTTTGTCCCAAAGACTGAGGGCATCAGCTATGCATGGATGAATTAAAATCACTGAACCGATTTACCATCAGTTTAATGTGTATGTAAGTGCAAAATTAGGTAACAAAACATATTCAGTACATTTCTGCAATGTTTTGTCTTTTTCTTGCCTGCCCAATTCACCTCTGTGATACACGAAACCACTTCTTCCCCCATGTTATAGAGATGAGGAGAGGGGGAGCTATTATGTACTCCAAATCACGAAAGCTGCCTTGGGCAACAAATCTATTAATCTATAGATACAGAGCAGTAAATGAGCAATGAGTGTTGTCACCCTAGGACAGGAAGTGTGTTACTGGCAGGCTCACTAAGTGAAAAAAAAGAGAATAAAAGAAAACTAATGTAGGCATAAATGTAAATAGGTAATGTTCAGCAGAGGAAGTCAATGAAGCCACACCCCATAATGATAAAGTACAAACACGACAAAACAGGCTTATAGCCTGGTGGGGGCTTTTAAGGTATGCAAACAGAGCACATCCAAGGGAGTAGTGGTCCATGTCCTTGTTTCTACTGGTCCACACTTGTCATAACATACTCCTGAAGAAGCCACATATGGTGAAATGCGTTGAGGAAACAGCAATGTACCAGCTACCACTTCGGTGATATTTCATCACAACATTGTGGGACTCAAACTGCATTTAACTAATTGTGGAATCAATATTTAAATATTGGCGCTTATATACGCCATATTTACTGCCTGATTGACTTGATCTTTTTAGCTACTATGTTTTAATTGTTATTATTAACATTTAATTTGTTTTAATTTAAGGCCTTGTTTTCATACCTTAAAAGCCCCAACAGGCTATATGTCTGTTTTGTTGTGTTTGTACTTTAATGGAGACACAAAGTCTAAGCACATTTTTGTTCTTGGACATAGATACACTTTAAGTGTTTTTTACAGTAAGTTTTTTATGCTGTGACATGCTCTGCTGAATAAGGTGGTAATAGCAAAGCACATAATGTTATTTGGGAATATTTTTATCCAGGAAGCTGGTTTTACTGCTACTGTGGGATTCAGAAATAATTGCCCCCCTGTGTTGCAAAATAGTTAAATCCCAAGTTACAGAAATAGATTTGCAGTCTTCACGTTCCTGTTACAGCAGTTGTGCAGGGTGTCTAAAAATCTTTGCATAGCCCGATAGCCACCAAAGTTAGATCCAGGGATCAGTAATCAGTACTCATTAAGAGAACTGATAAGACACACCCCCACTTTTACTCTGCAATACAAGTCTATGTAAGCACACTTGGGATGAGGGCTATGGCTGTTACTCAGCTATGTCATCATAAAGCACTGAAGTGTGAGAGCACATAGAGGCATTTTCATGTATAAGAAAAGTTATTTAATATATTAAAGGTATTTTTATAGTGCCAACAATTTACACAGCACAGTTACATCAGTCCCTGACCTGAAGGAGCTTACAATCTAAGGTCCTTATCTCATAAACATACTGGGGCTAATGAACTTATCAGCATGTCTTTGGGAGAAAACCTACACAAGCACAAGTAGAACATGCAAACTCCATGCAGAAAGTGTGCTGACTGGGATTTAAACCAGGCCAGGATTCAAACCAGGGACCCCAGTGCTGCAAGGCAGATGTGCTAATCACTAAGTCAATGTGCTGCTTAATTTCCAAAAGTAAATAAAACATAGCAAAAAAAAAACGATGCTGGAAAAAGGATAGCAATAATTAACAATGTAAAAATATAAACCAGTTGTCAAAAAGGTTGATGTAACTGTGGAAAAGGGCAATTAATGGGAAACCTGGATTTCCTTTTCTCATACTAATATTAACACTCTTCAATTAATCTCCTTTGTAGACAGGGGATAAGTAGATATCCTAGTGATGCGTTCATGTCAATGGGAATTACCAAAGATAGAATTTTAAAAAGAGACAATCATAAGTCTAGAAATTGATTAACACGAAATCTGTTCATTCAAACTTAGTAACATGATGAAATGTTCAGCCATAACCTGTAGAATATAAAAAGATAGATAGATAGATAGATAGATAGATATCTTTGTATAAATAATAAAAAGGTAGGTATCTGTCTATCTCTCTTTTATCTATCTATCTATCTTTGTATAAACAATGACATATCTATACATTTTTATTTCTAAGTTATCATGTCTATCAACCTACCTACCTTTATATGAGATTAGATAGATAGATAGATAGATAGATAGATAGATAGATAGATAGATAGATAGATAGATAGATAGATAGATAGATAGATAGATAGATAGATAAATAGATAGGTAAAACTGGAACAATGAGCAGAAATCCAGGTAGATGAAAGACATATAAACTACAGGCACATTTAGGCTGATTTACTAAAGGATTTGAAACTGTTCACAGAAAAAAAGAGAAGATTCACTTCAATTCTCCTAGCACGTGAAAACCAAATTACTTTCTTATTTATTTCATTTGTACAGGAATGAATAGTTAAAGTGAGTCTTGAATCTTTTTGTGTGAGAGCATTCTTGACTCCTTCAAGAACTCAGCTTCAAAGTGACTTTAAACCCAACAATCCAGCCCTAAAAGGCAATGGGTTCAATTGCTTAGCCACCATATTGTTCAGCGACAGTCTTACCTTTCTGGTAGGATGCTGTCTTATATTCTTGTGCTCTTGGAAGGTTTTTTTTTTTCTTTTTTTTAACAAGTATAACACAGGAATTTTAAGGTGCAATGCCTACGAACATATATAATAAAATTGTTCACATACTATAATGTGAGGTGATGTAGAATCAGAATTTTAGCAATGCTCCTTGAATCCTAACAGCTCTGTGTACACCTGGTACGTATGTGTTTATCCTACAGAAATACATTATTTTACTGCGGGTTCTGTTTATATACTGTACATTCCCCTATATCTGTGTACATTGCAGCTTTGTAAGTGCCAATTAGCATATTTGCTACAAACATGACTCCCTTGGCACTCTGCGACAAATGTTCATCTTTAAGGACGCAGCTTATAGGTAATAATTAACTGTTAAATGTATATGCACGTGAGTTTAATTGGATTGTTACTTACAGTAAAAAAAATAAGCAGTCAGGTTTAAAGTACATGGGTTGTTGTAGTCTGATGCTTCTCAGTAATTTTAATGTAAATCTGATTTTTATAAAGGCAATTTTTTCCATTCTCTTCATCGAAATATAACCCCCAGCACCCTACAGTGCAACCTTTAGATTTCCATCCACAATCTGTCATGGTAATTTTTATGTAGTGATTTTTTTATTTGTTTTTATGTTTTTAATAGATACAATGGTATTTCACTGTTAGAAGTGACTTTTTTGTTTTTAGCCCAACATAAATAATACTTGTTGCTGGATTGGAGTCCTGATGATTTGAGAATCTTTGCTATAATTTGAGGAGGACTTTCCTATTTGGAAGAGTGATGTGTTCTTTGACCTATCTATTACATGGAAATTGTGACCTGCTTTCTAATTATAGGTGGAGGCACACAGTGATTTATTACACACCTTCAAGATGTTCAGATTGGATTGACATTTTATGGAATTTTTATTACATAGAGTATATCACACACAAATTTGCAGGAAGGCTTTTAATATCATTTTTAAAAGCAACAAACATGTAAATGATTTGCCCAAATGTGCCAACATTTGATTTTAAATTTTAACTCCTTTACATCTTTACTCTTTAAGTTGTAAATCAGGGGTTTGAGCATGGAGACAGCAATTGCCCAGGTATTGCCGCCCTGGTTTTAGCAGAAGCACTGGGACTTGCTGGCTCCTTATTGGCACACGCATTGTCCTAAGTAAGACTATGGGGTCTATTCACAAAGTTGCCTTAGGCAGCCGAGTGAACAACCGACCCGAAGTGAAGTGAGCCGAACACTATTTGGCTATGCACTTCAGGCTTGTACGGCTGATTTAAGCCGTATATTGGCTGAAATCAGCCGTACATCGGATGGCTTCGGGTCGGCCTACCCAAAGTGCAGAAGGAGTTCAACATCTGGATCGGCTGAGCCAGGACCAGCTGTCATTAGAATTAGACCTTGTCGGAGCCGACGGGGATATGAAAGCCGAATCTGCTAAGCTCTAATCCTAATGACAGAACAGCGTCTGCTGGTTACCTAGTAACCAGCAGACGCTGTTCTGTCATTAAGATGAAAGCTTGTGATTTCATATCACTGCCAGCTCTCCTAAGCTCTCGTCATAATGACACATGGGCGTCCCTGGTTACCTGGTAACCAGGGATGCCCATGTGTCTTTACACACTGAGAACCTGGCGGAGCTGCTGTGATTTTACAGCAGCTCCGCCGGGTTCTCAGTGTACTGAGGAGCTGCAGTGTAATGACAGAAGGCGTCCCTGGTTACAAGGTAACCAGGGATGCCTTCTGTTATTACACACAGATCCCCGCGGAGCTGCTGTGATTTTACAGCAGCTCAGATGGGTTCTCAGTATAATGATAGAACGGCGTCTCTAGTTACCTGGTAACCAGGGACGCTGATCTCTCTGCAAGTGGCCGGAGCCAGCCGTGAGATGACGGCTGGCTCGGCCCAGCTGTCAGAAGCAGGCTGTCAGCTGGCTAATGGCCAGCCGTTCGGCCAGCTTCGAATTTCCCCTGGGCTCAGTCGATCTGAAGCATATGCCTTCGGCGCGACTGAGCCCCTCGGCCAACTTCGGGGGCTGTACGGGCTATAGTGAACAGCCTGTACAGCAGCCCTGAACCGAAGGGGTCCTGGGGCCAAAGCTACCTGGAGGATCAGCCGAAGCTATGGCTAGATCCTTCCATAGCTTTGTGAATAGACAACTATGATATCATGTTTTATATTTTTTACATGTATATTTTTCTGTTTTCTTTTCTTCTTTTTAATATGGTCAATATTTTGTACATATATATTTGATACACTATATTTAGAGTGTTATTTGATACACTAGATACTCGGAGCGGAGCAATCCTTGAAATTCATAGAGTACAACATTTCCAAAGACTACTCTGGTTCCTCTTTTCGATTAAGTGTGTTGTAGACACAGGAAGGATGTTTTGACATACATTATTTTTGACTACCGGAGTTGGATAATCATGGGTAATAAGAGTATTTGTGTCTATTGGAGCCAGAATTATCAGCTATTTCTGATTTTTAATGCATGGTTTTAAATCTATTTATGTGTTAATAAAGAGTTTGTTTTTATATACTATCTGTTGTGTGCGCTTATGTGGGTACCTGAAAAGTCCATTATCCTTTTGCTGTGTTGGTGTATTAAACAAAGAGAAAAGCTTATTGGACTCCATAGAATTTAATCTACGGTATTGTCAGAAGAGAATACTTGTACAATCAGCCGCACAAAAAACGATGTCCATAAAAATCCAACTTTATTGTGGTAACATTCCAGATAAAATCCAAAATCAAATGTGTTATAGCCAATACATCACCATGACAGCTCTCCCACACCAAGGCCTCTCTCACACTTCAACACCTTGGCTTAATCATAGATCTATGATTAAGCCCAGGTGATGAAATGCGTGAGGGATGTTGGTGTGGGAGAGATGTCATGGTGATGTATTTGCTATAACACATTTAATTTTGGCGATTGTAACACGTGAGGGACATTATATAGAATGCTTTATATCTATTAGTTCATGAGCGTATTTTAATTATAGCAACTACAATAAGCACATAGAGGCTGAAAGGGCCAAAAAAGGGCAACATTACAAGAAATATTCGATTTACTAAAAGGAAAAGTTCCAAAAAGTTGATACTTTCAAAAGGAAAAGTTTCACGAGTGCTGTCACATTACAAAGAAAAGGTTGACCACATTAAACATGTAACACCTAAAAAAAAGTGAGACAGCAAAAGGAATGACTTCAATAAACCCCAACAACCATGAAAAAGTGATTAGGATAGCACACATTTTTCAATTCATAACCATTTGATAATGAAGAGGGTGACGTATTGCAGCATAACGATCATAACTTATAGATATCAGGATCAATAGTTCATCAACTGTGATAGATGAAAATATATACATTTGCATTATACAGGCAAGGACTGAAATTGTCTTTTCTCCTGATATAAAGGTAATAAGTACCCTGTGTAAAGTGTTAAGATAAATGCACCGTGCATTATCTTTACACATATATATTATTAGCACGGCAGCTTTTATTGGTTATAGAATTTACTAATTGAGGTTTGGGCTGATTGCTAGCACTGTGCAACACTATCTATTCAATTATCCTGTGTAAAGTGTTGGTGGATGAACACATGTCCAAGATAACTAAAGTGGCCAGGAAGAAGTATTTGGGAGTGTGGAGATGACTGTCTAGGGAGCCCAGGAGAAAGATGGTGATGTTACCACCAAGAGTGGTGATATAAATGAGAAGAGCTAAAAGAAAGATCAGAATCTGTATTTCAGGAAGGTCTGATATTTATTTGATGATGAAATACTCCACCATGGTGTCATTGGAACAAGCCATATGTACGACATAACTGTAGATATAAAAAAAAATGTACAAACCGTGTGCTTGGTGTTATATCAGAGTCAAAACTATTCAGAAATATGTGTAGCACGTGAAGAGGCTAATTATAACTAGGTAAAGAGAACCATTCCCATACCTTGATGTCCACACATCTAATTCACTGTATTAGAAGTGTTGACTGATGGGTTATTAGGCCGGTGGAGGGGGAGAGAGTCTGTGGGGACCGGTCTAGCATCCAGGTGGGACCCAGGTTCAGGTCAGTATACCTTTTTTCATTTAATATCTAGACCAAAACAAGCACTTTATCCTTGCAGTGCAGGGTTAGTCCCACTGCAAGGTTTCATTTTATTCCGCCTGGAGTTCTTTTTTAAAGCTTTATTTTCATTGTGTTTGTTTCTTCAGTTTGAGTCAGGGTGTGAATGGTGCAAGTCTAACAGCTGCTGTCCATCCGACAGCCTGATCTCAGAAGCTATTGAAACAGTGAGGGCGGATTTACTAAATGAGTATAGTCTGTTCGCTTTTCCCTTAGCAGGCTCAACAAGTACTTTTTTTGCACTTATAAAACAGATATAACAAAATTCTTTGAAAGGTACTGTATGTTAAACAGACTAAAAGGGAGCAAATATAAGGTAACTGGCAGGGCGGACATATACTTTAATGTTTGTTAATTGAATTAACTGCATTATTTATTATTTTTTTCACATATGCCTGTAGCTTAGCTTTACCTTTTTGTATTTGCAGCTTTAAAAATATCACATGCCCATAATAATTAAAGAGATTTTAAAGTGAAGAAAATATTTCAACAGATCCTCAATTTCCTTTTAATAGGCAAACAGTTTTTAGCACATCCATAATTTTTCTCTTAAGAGCTGCCTTCACATCTTCATTTTTCAGGCTGTAGACCATTGGATTAAACATTGGTAGAGCAGCTGTGTTAAATAGAGAGAAGAGCTTATTGGAGTCCATGTTTGTCTTTGAAGTTGGCCTTAAATACTGAAAAATCAGAGTTATGTAGAGAAAAATGACCACTGTAAGGTGTGAAGAACAGGTGTAGAATGCTTTTCGTCTGCCAGTGCTGGTACGGATCTTCAGTATAGTGACAATAATATAAACGTAGGTAAGGAAAGTTAGAAAAGGTGGACAGGTTGCATCAAAAAAGCCACCCAAACGAATGCACAAATCCAAATAATAAGAGTAAATGCAGAGAAGGTTTTTAAGAAGTTCAGGGTCGCAAAAGAAGTGATTTATCTCCAGGGATCGGTAACAATCGACAAATATAAATTTAACAAGCACAGGAAGAACTTGAATGAACCCTAACAACCAACAGATGCTAGCCAAGAATATACAGTTTCTACGTTTCATGATAACATAATAGTGTAAGGGATTACATATGGCTGCATAACGATCATAACTCATGGCTGTCAATATAAATAGTTCATCACATGTAAGAGATGCAAACACATACATCTGAGTTAGGCAGCCAATTAAAGAGATTGTTTTATCTCCTAATGTAAAATTAATGATAACTCTGTGTAGAGTGGTGGTAGAGGAACACATATCCAGAATGGCCAAGTTGGCCAGAAAAAAGTACATAGGGGTGTGGAGATGACTGTCTATGCAGACCAGGAGAAGGATAGTCATGTTTCCACCAAAAGTGATGAGATAAATGAGCAGAACCAGAAGGACAATCGGAACTTGCAGTTCTGGAATATCTGATATCCCTTTCAGTGTAAAATAGTAGGAAGTGGTATCATTCACAGACATTGCATATACTGTATATATATTTATGTCCATTATTGTATATAATGCCAACACATTACACAATGCTTTGCAGAGCACATAGACATAAATTATCAAATGGTTCTAAAATCTGAAGAAAAAAAAAGGATTTTGAATATTAAGCATGACATTGTGACCATTAAGGCTTGTCCTTGAGAAGCAGCAATCACTGAAACTGCTGAAACAGTTATACCACTTTATTTAAAAAGGCAAAAGTAATGTGAGAGATTAATTTACCCATTTCATCATTGTTTATCTGCCATTGTAACAATCCAGGATTAGGCTTGGGCTCCAGTAGATGAAAAAACAGAGAAGTTTGTGGTTGCGACTCTGCTTACCGCTTGAGACTACATATTGTGCACACTTCCCCCTCGCAATTTCGGAATCAGACAAAATAACTTAAGCTAAATAAGGTTCAGAAATACAAATCTACAAATCTTACATAAGTAAAGCTGACCATACACATTTAATTTTTAAATGTAATTCATTTCAATTCCTCCATCTATGCTAAGCAACGTGGATGGAGAAGTCTCCTGCTGCTGGCTATTGTATTCCAGCAGCTAGCTCCTGGCCGGTCACTGTTCAGTCAACAATTTTCAACCCTGCTTCTTTAATTTTTCAGTAAAAAAATTTCTGGGCCAGGAAGGGCCAACAGGGCCACCCATATGCCTTTCATTTTGGGTGATTAACAGGAATTAGCCAAATTAAAAATGTCTATGGCCAGTGCAATTGTGGGTGCCTTATAATACTTGCTGAAGTTATTTGCACTACTTACAAAAATATTCTATTTCCATACATTTAGGATTGCTTATACCTTAAAAGATGACACAAACCCAAAATAAAAAAAGATTTAGTTAACTTACTGTATAATGGTCATTTGGTGGTTCATTTTACTGTGACCTGCACATACAGTTTCAAGTATGTGAGAGCCTAAGGCAATCTTTATGTTAGGCAATAGCTCCAAAATGTTTTAGACATTGCATGTACATTCAGAACATGTTTTCAGTGAGCAGTATAGAAGATATCACAAATGTTAGATACACACAATTAAACAAGCCTTTACAATGAAGCCTCTTGTATTGTAAATGTGCTCAGTGTAAAAATAAGCAATTCATCCTTAACACTGATAATTCCTCAAATGCTTCATTATAAGAGACATGAGTTATTGAACCTATTAACAATTCCTGAAAAGAAGCACATTGATCCTCCACTGCTTCTAGGGAGACCCAGCCATGAATTTTGCTGTATACGTGCAGGTTCCACTGATCCTCGAACCTTGTATGGCTCTGCTACACCACG
The DNA here is from genome assembly GCF_000935625.1 of Nanorana parkeri. Classification (NCBI taxonomy): domain Eukaryota; kingdom Metazoa; phylum Chordata; class Amphibia; order Anura; family Dicroglossidae; genus Nanorana; species Nanorana parkeri. The sequence goes on from NW_017307125.1 coordinate 345,268, forward strand.
CTTTATAAGAACATAACAAGTCCTTAGTGGTATCTTGCAATATTGGTGAGGGAGACAGAGTGTGCACAGGATCACACAGATACTTTGACACCAAGCAATCTCTACAGATAAACCACATGTACCTTATATAACGCAGGCAAAATATGTTTTAATTAGTTAGAATCCAAGGCCTTTATTATTCTCCAAAGCTTTGCATTCTGCTGTCTCCAGAGATCATCACAACTCAAGTCAAAACAGACTTTTAGAACTAAAGTTCACTTTTTGAAAAGTAAACTTCCATATTTGTATTTCTACTATTATTTTCTTTTTCATGCAAAAATAACCAATTAAAGGGCACCTGATTTTAAAAATAAACACATTTATTGAGTGTGAGAAAATTAATTTGCAATTGGTGAGTAAAATGTTTTAGGAGGACTATTAGAGCAATAAACTATTTCGAACTTTGTATTCTAGTATTACATTAAAGGAGAACTATGGGGTTATGACTTTTCCCCATAGTTCTCCTAAGGGTAATGGGAGGACACAAACTAGCATCCTCCCGTCACCCAAAGCTCAGTATACCGCGAGCTACAGTTCGCGGTATACTGAGACGCCGCAGCAGGAACAGATCCCGACAATTCTGTCTGGATCCACCGAGCTGCGTAAGTGACAGCATGCTCTGCCTATCTAGAGGCAGAGCCAGCTGTACCCGCCCCCTCCCCTGTCTTTTCTGCCAGTCAGCGCTGGAGGATCGAGGAGGGGAGAATCCAGTCCCTCCCCTGTCACGGCTCTCTGCGCGGTTAGATCGAGAAGTGAGCGAGCGCCGGTATGTGTTCCCTCACTTCCCAATCTTCTGAGCCGACCCGTGACAGTTTCATTGTCACAGGTCGGCTCAGATTATGAGGCTGAGTGAAAGTCACTCACCTCATAATTCTCCTTTGAGCAATATACACCTTTAACCCCTTCGGGACGGGAGACGTACAGTGTACGTCCTGTCACTTTGTGCCTATAAACAGGAACTCTCTAAAAACAACTTATTGTCAAAGGGTCCTTGACCAAAAGGGAGCAAATATGAGAAGATCATTGTTAGGGTTTACATACACCTTAAAGCTCCTAGGCTCAATTTACTTAATGTGCTGAAATGATGTGTTGCCACATAAGTAAAAAATAATTCTACCATTAATATGTTTGGTAGAAGAGAGTTTGTATATCTCCTCTGCCAAAAAATCCCAATTTCTTTCAGGCTTTCCTTATCCTCTTACCAACTATTCTTTCCAAAATAATATTTTTTTTCAAGGTTGTCCTATAATCTGTCCAAATTATGATAAAGTCATCTGGGCTTTGAGTTCAGGATTGTTCAGGAATAAAGTAAACCTCAACTAAAAAGTGAAGCTTTTTATTGTTTGGTGAACGTCTACAAATTGTAATTATGCCTAATCATTACCCTAAAAATTACCCTTTGCCATCAATTCTTAATGTAAAATAGCACTTTCTGGTATATAAGGTTGCCTAGGCACTCTTGTGTCTACAGTCTTTTAGCTGTATATCTTCAGTGTTAGATGTAAGGCACTGCTGCCTCTGATTGCTAGTCTGAGGCTATTTGGAGTCAGATTTAGTGATGTCACTTCTGTGCTGATCACTGTTCTCCTTGCTGGAGGCTCAGACATGAGGAATCAGAAGCCTGTGTGTAAAAAGGTAGAAACTTCCATACAGAGACAGAATGTAGAACAGGAAATGGTAGGTCTTTTGCCCTCCCACTGCTGTTTTTGGGCACAACTCCCAGAGTTCAAGTTCTCTTGAAGTATATGTTTACTAATGCCTCATTCTGCCTTGTGATCCAGTGTCCAACAGGTGTGCAGTAGTCATCTTCCTTAAGGGCCTGTTCACATGAGTTTGATCAGCAGACACGGTGCTATGTGTTTTGCCGTGTTTTTGATGCGTTCCAGTTTTAAAAAAATATATATTTTATTTTTTTTGCTGGAGTGGGGTTGTCAGTATGTTTGCTGCAGTGCAGTGCGTTATTGACACGTTTTTGATGCGTTTTGTGTTTCCGGATGGTTTCCTGACCGTACAAAATGTGACATGCAGTATTTTTCTGTCGTAACCTGAACGGACTGCGTACGTGAGAACTGTAGCCCATAAAACACATAGGGGTCTATTCACGAAGCTGCCGAAGGATCTGGCCGCAGCTTCGGCCGATCCTTCGGCTATAATGTCCCAATGCTTTTCAGCTTTTCAGATGTTTCAGTTACTAACAAAGTGCAGTGCAAGAGTATAAACAGTTAGGGGTCTATCCATAAACTAGCATAGCCATACAAAACTGCATGTGATCCATTCTGTGTTAATTAACCAGCATTTGTGCATTCTTTTTAGGGGTGTTTTGCACATTGTTTAAAGCTGTGGATGTTGTGTAAATTTCACAGGGTTATTCACAAAAGGGTGAATAGTTTGGAGAAGGCAGGAGAAGTGAACAATCTAGGACAACATAGCCGATTTGGAAAAATTATCCAATTCAGCTCACTTTCCAGTTCAGCTATGTTGTCCTAGATTGTTCACTTCTCCTGCCTTCTCCAAACTCTTCACCTTTTTGTGAATAACCCTGTGAGTGTTCTTTTGTTCCATGTGAACATCATTGTTTGTCTAGTGGTACAAATTGAAATGTTAGTTTTAATGTGAATAATGGCTCATGCATGCGTAGAAAAGAAATGTTGTTGAACAGATGTAACTAGGGTCTTCTGATTGAATGTTCTTAGGGTACTTTCCCTCAGGATTGAATGTCCTTAAAATATGTGGCATCCAGTACTACTTATATTCACCAGAAATCCGTTTAATAACATAATAATAGTATAATAATAAAAATGGAACTATGGGTAAAATAAAAACAAACGACATACAGTATATGATATAGTCCGTCAGTGACATTAACACAGCAGTCTTTGTTTTCTTGAGTTTCCTCTGTAACATAGTTTAATTACCTGTTTATCCTCCCAGTAAGGCTGTAGTAGTTCACCTTCCTTTACCAGACAGAGCTGTCCAGCCAATGTAGCTGTTCAATGCTTACAATTGTCAGTCAGTTCATCTGACACTTGCCTCTGCACAGGTTGACAATGCTGCTGCCCAAGGGTGGCTACGTTGCTACTTCAAGGATTCAGTGGAGGACTAAGTGTAGTCACCCTAAGACTGAAAGTATATTACTGGCAGGATCACCAGGTGAAAATAAAGGGAAAATGCATAAAAAATAAAACAAATGCAGCCACCACATATGAGGATGGGTAAGCTACAAAATATTACATTTTGGTCTTTGGGTTTACATACAATTTAACACATTCCAATAAAATGTAATTTGACATCAATGAAACAAATATTATTCACCAAATGAATGTTACATTTCCCCTTAAATATCAGAAAATAACATTTACAACAAAGGTCCCCCAGATGGTAGAGTGGGTAGCAGAAATGAATAACATTGTGCGATTGGAGGAGCTTACGGCCCGATTATATGACAACTATAAAAGATTTGAGGAGAGATGGAGACCATGGAGGGAATACATTAGATCGATGAAGAAGTAGACATATCCTTAGAGATAAGCTACTAAGAAGTGAGAACTTAGATTCTCATTCCTTTTTCTGTGGGGGGGATAGTAAGGGAGGAGGGATGGTAAGGTAGGAGGGACGGTAAGGGAGGAGGGAGGGGAAGGGTATGGAAAGTGTATTGTTCTATAATCATAGATTTGGATTAATTATTATCATTATGTATGTATGAATGTAGAATGTTTTTTTAAGTGGAGTAATTGTTTGTAAGATTTTAATGTATCTGTGTGAAGTAATTTGAAAATTAATAAATAAATATTTTGTAAAAATAACCTTTGCACATTTGAAAAACATTGACAGGGCTATTGTTTGTGACTTTTCCATGGATGCTGGCATATTCGCACAGCAAATGTTTTATCATTAGGCCCCTTGGTATCACTCTGGACTTCCTCTTATAGTAAGTAATGTAAGTGACCTAGAAGGGATGGAAATAAATAAATCCAGAGCTAGGCAGAAGCTAAAGCGAATGCTCCTCAGACTTGTACTGAAGCTTGTTTGACAACTCCATCTGTGTTTTCCTCCATTTTGTCTCAGGCATTTTGTGTTATAAAGATCCTGGATTCTAATTTGAACAAGGAGCTATTGTTATATATCCTACCCTATTTTTAATGCCTGTTTACTAAGATTTGTATAGCAAGACTGCTTTATCGAGATTTGTACAGTATTTGTAAGTGAAATATTTCAGAATCTTCATGCTCTGTCATCTCTGATAGCTAAGTTCAGCAATCCTTTAGGACTGGTTTGAGCAGAACCATTTCCATACAGACCCGATACATTCTAGGGGCCTGCTGCCCAGGTTGAGGCCCTTACCACATGTTGTATGGCCCTCAGGGCCTCTGCAGACATAGCTTTTCCCTACATAGATACTGACTAAGGCTAGCAAAGTAGCAACATTCATTAGCCTGGCTTCTAGTAGTTTGGTTGATTGCTTTCACGCCATCTTACATTTTACTGTGTTTTTAATCCCTTTCTCTTGTTTTGTTTTTTCCTATGATCTTGTATAATGGAGCTTGTTGAGTGGAATATCAAGTGGAATATCAAATGTGGCACAAATCATTTTTAAGGGTGCTGTAGGGAGCATGAATGTAGAAGCACTAATTTGTAAAGGAGCTATAATATTTGTGCTTCATGCCAGCGTGTTTCCAACAACTCCTATAGCTGCAGTCTCTGATCATCTCTTGTAGCATGTACCTCTGATCATCTCTTGCTTCATGTCTGCAGTCTCTGACAGTTTCCAATAGCATCATACTCATTGAATATTATGTGCAACCCTTTGGTAATATAAAGGTCTGAAAGTAAGTTGACCACCACCCTATATCAAAAAAATGTGTGCATATTCACTTCAATTATCCAATGCTGTATGGCATCACATCTAACAAATCAAATCTTCTACCAATATGACTCAAATGGATTGAATTTGTAGTGTGATAACGCATGTTAACCCAGCCCTATGTGTTTCTTCCTGTTGGACTTCTTCAGGCACATGCAACAGATGCATTTTTCTGTCTAAATGCAATTTTATAAATAAACAATTAAGCTTTATGAAATTTCATTTTATTTGACTACCATTGCCGGAAGATTTAATTTGTGAGATGTGGTGATCTGGTCCTCCATTACTCTCAGTGGATGTTTACTGTGGCAAATAAGTTGTCGATCTAAGACCTACCAAAAACTTAGAGGTCTTAGAGTTCTTGGTGAATCCATTGGTGGTGGGGCATAGTGTTGTATGGTTCTATAAGAGGATTTTCAAGCATTGATTCATGTCACATTATCACAATACATTGGACTCTATAGAAGAGTGAGAAAAATATATATATACAGTATATGCAAATACGGAAGATTATCCCTTGTTTATGAATTTATATTTATTGTACTTTTGTACTTCTATACTTTTTATACATTTATATTGATTGCAACTATATATATGACTAACCTATATGCACACTACCTATTTATATCATTTAATGTGGTATATTTTTTTTTTTGGTATAGCTGTGTTAGTTATATTTTGCATGTATGTGTTTGTGTGCGTGAATTTACCTAGCAATATGAATAGGTGGGTAAATAATAGTTTTCAACTATTATTTAAATGTCTGAGATCAACTTGAAGCTGTTTATTCTATATTCTGTATTCACCCGACATAAAAATATAATAACTCACCTTGAACTTTGGTTATACTGCAAATGCTGTAGCCAAAAAACAATAATTTGCATTCATCTACCAGTGTTCCGTTATGAATTCCAAGCTTTTTATCTATCTCTGTACCTGTAACGTCAGCTGTCTCTAGAGGTCATTACAACACAACTTCAAATGTTATTCAGTGAAGTAAATTTTACTTCTGTGAAAGTAAAGTTTCATATGTGTTTTTGTGCTGTTATGATGCATAAAAGTGATGCAAGAGGCAATACTATGATTGCAGTACAACTGAAGCATGTTTAGTAATCATAAATAAATAATTAGCTCAAGAAGGTACAATATAATAAACTGCCACAGAAATTGCATACCTAGGTACATAGTTAAATAGTATTTAAGGTTGAATAAAGACACAGGTTCATCAAGTTCAACCTATTGCGTGTATGTATGTGATTCTGCATGTGTATGCATGTGTATGAGACCCTGTGTGATCTTGTTCTTAAGTGTACCTGTACCCCTGTATGTTATGGTCCCTGAGGAAACTGCCAAAATGCTTTTTGAATGATTCAACACTCTCAGCTGAAATCACTTCTTGCGGCAGCAAGTAACAGACCCTAACCGCTCTAACTGAGAAAAAGCCCCTACGCCCCTTGTGCTGAAATCGTTTCTCCACCAATTTTAGGTGGTGGCCTCTAGTCTTTGTAATGGAGTTTTCCGTAAAAAGTTTATTGCTGATGTTGCTATCCCCATTGAACATCTTGTACATCAAAATCATATCCCCCTTAATTTCCTCACTTGTGCGGGTACATGTTTAAATTTAGTAACCTTGTCTCCTAGCTTAGGTCCTCCAGCCCCTTAATTAGTTTGGTTGCCTTTCTCTGGACTCTTTCTAGCTCCAGGACAGCCTTTCTGTGGATTGGTGACCAAAACTTGACTGCATACTCCAGATGAGGCAGAACCAGCAATCTCTAAAGTGGCAAAATTATAGATTTGTCTCGACAGTACATTCCCTTTTTAATACAAGACAGTACTCTGCTTGCTTTGTTTGCAGCAGGCTGGCTTTGCAGGCTATTATTCGGTCTGTGGTCTACAATGGCCCCCAGATATTTTTCCATTTCTGACTTCCCTAGTGGAGTTCCCATTAATGTGTATTCCGCTTGCCTATATTCAACCCCAACGTGCATTACTTTACATTTATCAACATTAAACCTCATCTGCCATATAGTTGCCCACTCCCCTATTTTATCCAGGTCCTCCTGTAATGGTATAGTGTCTAAGTCCGTGTCTATTACCCTCCCAATTTTAGTATCACCAGCAAACAGGGAAACATTGTTATTCACGCCCTCCCCAATATCTTTAATAAACAGGCTGAATAATATGGGGCTTAGCACAGAACCCTGAGGCACACCACTCCTAACACTTGACCAATCTGAAAAGGAGCCATTTATCGATACTCTCTGGACACGTTCCTGTAGCCAGTTCTCTATTCATGTACATACCATTTTATCTATGCCCGTAGACCTCAGCTTGTGTAGTAAGCGTATATGTGGTACTGTGTCAAACGCTTTCGAAAAATCCAAATATACCACATCCACCGGCCTCCCTCCATCCAGATCTCTACTTACCTCTTCGTAGAATGTTAGTAGGTTGGTCTGGCAGGAACGGTCCTTCCTAAATCCATGCTGATTATCATTTATTATACCATTATCATGAACAAACTCTACTAAGTAGTCCTTTATGATTCCCTCTAACAGTTTGCATACTATTGGTGTTAGACTGACTGGTCTGTAGTTCCCAGGTTGGCATCTTGACCCTTTTTTGAATATCGGTACTACCGTAGCCTTCCACCAGTCACTTGGTACTCTACCAGACATTAAGGAGTCCTTGAAAATGAGGAATAATGGTCTCGCTATAACCTGGCTGAGTTCTTTAAGCACCTTGGGGTGCAGGTTATCTGGCCCTAATGCTTTATTTGCATTAAGGTTTTCAAGTCTATGTTGAAGCCCGGCTTCTGCCAACCACTGTGGTATATTTTGCAATGAGCTACTTGCATTATTATCTACATTAAACCCGTCTTTTTCCTGAGTGTATACTGAGATAGTACATTTGGTAGTGACATCTTCATTAAGCAATATACCTGTAATTGTAGAGAACCCTAATCACATAGGATAATCATTGTCCAATTATTCTTAGATTATTATTTAAGGAAAGAAACCCACAAGATAAACATTTCGAACACTAATTTGAAATATAGAAAGAGTATTGCTTTATTGTGAATTTGTTAATCCACCTTGTTGATCTTCCATGCCCTCTTCTAGCCTTTAACTTAAACCAACATCATTTCTTTTTCCAAGGAATCTGACCTTTATTCAGTCTGATTTATTAAAATGTGAAGTGCAGCTCAGTTGGGTGAAGTGCAGGGACATTCTTTTCTAGTTTTTGGTAAGAATCAAATTGTACTACCAGTTGCCCTCAGAGTTATGGGGGATGTTAGTAAAATATCTGTATGTATGCTATAACAGATATGTTTTGTGAGTATCCATTATTGCTGCATAGTGCATACTCATGTTCTGACAAAGCTTCACAACCAAACAAGTTGCAGCAGATTTTAGATATTTTTGGACTACTTCCTCTGCAAATTAAAAAAAAAAAAGAGTTGCACACTCTGACAGTTATCTCAGACTCTTCTTTAAAGCTGACTTCACATCTTTATTATTTAGGCTGTAAATTAGAGGATTTAGTATGGGAAGAGCAGCTGTATTAAACAATGAGAACAGTTTATTGGAGTCTTCTTTGTCCATTGATGTTGGTCTTAGATACTGGCAGATTAAGGTGGAATAAAGAAGGATGACCACAGTGAGATGGGAGGAACAGGTGTAGAAGGCTTTACGTCTACCAGTGCTGAAACGGATCCTCAGTATGGTTGATATAATAGGTATGTATGGGGCAAAAGTGAACAAGAATGGAAAGGTAGCATAAAACATTGCATTTATGAAAACGAAAAGTTCTATAAATGAAATATCACATAACAGTTTAATCAAAGGCATCATGTCACAGAAGAAGTGATTGATCTCATTAGATTTGTAACAGGTGGAGATTGACAGTACAACAGCAATAGGAAGAACTTGTACTATACCTACTGACCAGCATATGGCAGCCAACAGTGAACAGACTCTAGGATTCATGTCCATGTGGTAGCGTAAAGGATTACAAATTGCAACATAACGATCAAAACTCATGGCCGACAGTAAAAGTAATTCATTGCTTGTTAAGCCTGAGAATATATACATTTGTGCCATGCAACAAAAGAAGGAAATTCTTTTATCATCTAATAGGAAGTTAGTGAGTACCCTATGAAGAGTGACTGCGGAGCAAGATATGTCAAAGATGGACAGATTGGCCACAAAGAAGTACATAGGTGTGTGGAGGTGTTGGTTCAGGCAGATCAGAATAATAATGATCATGTTACCACCAAGAGTAATGAGATAAATGACCAGAACCAGAAGGAAGAATGGAACCTGCATCTCACTGTCATCAGAAATTCCTCTTAGAATAAAGTCAGTGACTATGGTTTGATTGTAAGAATTCATAGATATGTTATAGTTCTGAAAATGGAATAAAAAAGGCAGCTTATTAAAAGGTGCTTATTCACTCAGGTGCAGAGGGCTATAAACCACCCAGATCAGCATACTTTTTGTGAGTATGGCTAGATATTTATGATCAGCTGTGGACAGGAAACCTATACAAATCAGTAACAAGCTGAACCTGTCCATGATTGTCCATCGCTATTTACACGTAATCACTTAAGGAGCCATTACCTGTTTGCATCCAGGGCTGCTCATCTGTCCCTAACCGCAGGTTATCACCCAATGCAGCAACTTCAGCGCAAAATCTAAATTTCACTGCCAATGGGATGCCTGGCTGGTGTATATGAAAAATAGTGCACAATAATAATTCCAGGTTCTACCTTCAACCACTCATACGTTCTTTTGGATGGAATACAATAATAGTTATGTTACCACATATATAAAATAACTTTATCGTGTTGTAACAAACACCAAAGAGTATAACTTTCAACTCTTGACAGATATTGCCTTACCTTTCTTCCCCCCCCCCTATGTCCATCGCCTTGCCTTACTCATACTACAACCCACCTCAAGCCTATACTCTTAATTGGACTATAAGTATTTTGTAATGATTTCTTAAGAACCCATATCAGAGTAGGGGCCACTACTTGCTTCAGAATTAAGGTTTCTGGTACATAACGAGGAAAACAAGTACCAGTGGTTAGAGGTCCTAGAGGCACTCCTCCTGTATGATACTTTCGGTATATCATTATTCATATCATAATGGTGCGAGCTCGATTATAATTGCATTTTACTTGCTTTACTCGTCTCTTGTTGTTATCAACCAAAGTTCTGTAACCTGTATGATAAGGACCAAGGCATGTCTTTTTCCATTTCCTTCTCTGTTTACTATGGGGTCTATTCATGAAGCTGCAGAGGGCAGCCGAGTGAATGACCGATCTGAAGTGAAGTAAGCCGAACACTGTTCGGCTATTCACTACCTTCTGGAAAATGAATAAAATCTCTAAGTTGAAAAAAAGACACGCTTTCGAGAGTTAACCTCTCTTCTTCAGGTCAGAAGCAATACTAATCAACATGACAAGACATACATGAATATTATGATGTTCGGTATATTCATAAAACTGTTCTGGTAGTGTGTCAGAAAACCAAAATCCACATTAAAGGAGAACTATGGGGTTAAGGCTTTTCCCCATAGTTCTCCTTAGGGTAATGGGAGGACACAAACTAGCATCCTCCCGTCACCCTAGGCTCAGTATACCGCGAGCTGAAGGTATACTGGGGTCTGGGGTCAGCTTATACAATACTGTATATATATGATATATGATGTCACCAGTCTCCTCTCCTCCAGTGATTAGACTACAACATAATAAATGTACAAGTCACATGGTTAGAGCCTGCATCAGGGATTCATCTGTGCCAGGCATTGATAAACACAACCAAGAGCTGCACAGACACCAGCATTAGATGATTGTGTCATATGTGATCTGACATCTCCATGAAATATATGCTGACCCTGGATGATGCCTGAACAAAGATTGCCCCATCCTTATATAGTAACATAGTAACATAGTATTTGAGGTTGAATAAAGACATAAGTCCATCAAGTCCTACCTGTTTTGTGTGTGTGTGTGTGTGTGTGTGTGTGTGTGTGTGTGTGTATAGATCCATGAGTGTTCTCATTCTTAAGAGTACCTGTACCCTTGTACATTTCGGTCTCTCAGGAAGTCGTCCAAAAGCCTCTTGAATGATTCCAGATTAATTGCGGAAATTACCGCTTGAGGCAGTGAGTTCCAGACCCTAACTGCGCGAACTGAGAAGAACCCCCTTCGCCCCCTGTGTTCGAATTTTTTTTCTACCAGTTTTAGGTGGTGTCCTCTAGTCTTTGTTACAGAATTAATCTCAAAGAGTTTGTTGCTAATGATGCTATGACTATGGAATATTTTGTACATGAAAATCATGTCCCCCTTAATCTCCTTACTTCCAACGTAAACATGTTTAAATTTAGTAGCCGTGTCTCATAGCTCTGGTCCTCAATCCCCCTTTATGAGTTTGGTCACCCTCCGCTGGACTTTCTCCAGTTCAAGGACATCCTTTCTGTGGACCGGTGCCCAAAACTGCACCGCATACTCCAGGTGGGGCCGAACCATTGATGTGTAAAGTGGCGAAATTATAGACCTATCCCTGCAAAACATTCCCTTCTTGATGCAGGACAAGATTCTACTAGCTTTGCTTACAGCAACCTGGACAGAAAACAGATGTAGGCATTTCTAAGATCTGTAATCTCCTGTAACCATACCTGTAAGTGATACTTTAAATGATATAAACCACCAGATTATCATTTTGTTCCCAAATTATTTTCTGAAATAAGAAAATGGTAAAATACGTGTGAAAAATATTAGATATCAGATTAAAAAAGAATGCACAAAAAAGTAAAACATAATTTGGATGTGATTAGATGCTATAACTTTTTGTTTCTCCCTGCTCTTCCCTTACCTGCTCAGGTAGATGTCTCTCTGTTATGCATTTGTCCTTGTCTTAAATAATAATGATACAGTATCATGAGATTTACACATCTAGAGGCCATTGGAGAATAAATCCAGCGGAAAACATGTAGCATATTTTTATCCAGTGCAAACATATTTTTATATATATAGCAAAGACAATCTGTTTTCATGTGGTTATTGTGAAGAAATCATCCCAGATTTTTTCGTCATATACATCAGCTTCCACCTGGTTAAATAAAAGATCTCTGATCACTAGGGTACTCTTATTGTACATCAAAATTACAGTTTTTCTGGGAACTCAGACCCCTAGTAAAAAGTATTTTTAGCTAACAATTCATGTGGTGCCTGCTATTAAATTTTTACTTTTGCATATTGGTTTTTATACACTGGCTGCCAATACACCAAAATGGACAAACAATCGGGCATGCAGCATTTTTCTCCAGCGCTCCGCATTGTGGTGTACTGCAACGCAAGTGCGTCAGAGGTTTGATTAATGTGTTGGGGTGCCATTTCTGCAATGCACCACACTGGAGAGATGTGAATGGGCCCTAATATATTAAAAACATGCAGTTCATTTGGTTTGTGAATCTATCCACACATCAGATCAGACTTATTTGGGTTTAGTTAAGGAGAAGAGAATTATTATATTGTGAAAGTGTATTTCCACTTTTTACAGCCAAATTGGGATAACACACATTTGATATTTGTTACAATTTTCCCATTCACATAGCATAAGCCATTTTGCGTGATATAACAAAACATCTAAAAGATAAGAAGTTATTTTTCAGTATACTATATGACCAGAAACGTATAAAGAACATATAGAGGGGTTTTCTCAAATTTGGAAATACACTTTAACCACTTGCTGACCGGGCTGTTTAGACCCCCTTCCTGACCAGGCCATTTTTCAGTATTTAGCGCAGCAGTACTTTGACTGACATTTATTCCATCATGCAATGCTGTACTGAAATGAATTTTATACCATTTTTTGGGGACAGATAGAGCTTTCTTTTGGTGGTATTTAATCACCACTACAGGTTTTTTTTTTTTACTGTATAATAAAAAAAAGTACAAAATTATTATTTTTTTTTAAACTGTTCTCCCTACGTTATGTTATAAAACATTTATTATCACCCAGTTTTTTGGTAAAATATAAAAGACAGGGTCACGTCGGGTAAATAGACACCAAACATTTTAAGCTTTAAAATTGCGTGCACCCGTTAGATCGCAAAAAACTACCATACTCAAAATTGACCATAGCCGACGCTTTAAAAGCTTTTACCGCTCATCAGTTTAGTGTTATCAGTGATTGATGACCCTAGAATTATTGCTCTCATTCCGACGTTCCCGGCGATATGTAACATGTGCGGCGCAATGGATGTAATCAGCGTTTTCGCATGTAGGCGGGCTTGGCGCATGTTTGCGTGTGGGGGACTTTAATTTTTTTTTATTATTATTGCTTTGAGATGTAATTTTTTATTTATTTTAATTTTTTTTAAACAAATTTTTTTAAACCTTTTTTTTTTCACTGAACGTTATTGCTATCACATAGGGAGCAAGCAAACTCCCTATGTGATAGCCAATTTGCAGTGACAGGTCCTCTTTATGGAGACATCAGGGGTCATAAGACCCCTAATGTCACCTAGGGACCCCCAGATAAGCTGATGAAGCAGAGACCTGCTTCACCAGCTTCTCTCCGGTTTCTGTACCGGAGAGTGACATTGAATGCAGGAAGTGATGTAATACACATCACTGCCTGCATTCAGAAGAGGAGAGGAGATCAAACGGAGCTCGTGTACTGAGCTATGTTTGATCTCCGGCCGCAGAGCTGCGGTGACGGAGGGGGGGGGGCCCCGCACACCCGACCGGATATTACAAGCGATCGGGCGTCTCTACAGACGCCCGAGCGCTTGTATGTAAACAGCCATCGCTGGCTGTTTACATTCAAAGCGGCAGGCCTGAGCAGAACGGTATAGGACGTCTAAAGACGCCCAACCGCCCTCAAGAAGCCGCTGTCCGGCCGTTTATTTACAAAGGCCGGACAGCAGGTAGTTAAAGTAAATATTTACGTAGCTAGTAAATACACTGAAGTTGAGTTTACTTCTTCCAGCAATGAGACTGTTTTATCTAAACAAGAAACAACTATTCACTGTGCAAAGGTAATGTTCACTAACCTTGGTAAATTAGGTGTTCACGTCAATTAACCAATCACCAGCTATAAAAAATCCTGCTTTTTTTCCTGTATGTGATTGGGTATTGAAAGTAAACACAGGTTCACCTTATCTACTACAATGTACTTTTCTAAGTGAACAGCCTCTTCTCCTTTTGTAAATCCACCCAATCTATAAGCTAATTTCCTGTTGATTTAATTTCCTTTATACACAATTGTGTATTGAACATGGATTTGCCTTATTGAGTAAAAAATAATTAAACATTCACTTTAAAAGTGAACATTTTCTGCATCTTTAGGAAATCAACATCATTGTGGTGAGCTAAGAGGAAGCATTTAAAACCCAGCTTTAAAAAGTCAGTCTCCATCTCCGCTTAATCGCACCCTTCACATCTTTATTTTTCAAGCTGTAGATCAGTATGTTGAGCAGAGGGACGGCAGCTATGTTAAGCTAAGGGTAATGTTTACTGGAGACCTCCGCACCTAATGGTTTAATATATTGACAGGCAACAGATGAATACAGAAGAATGACCACAGTGAGGTGTGAAGAACATGTGTAGAAGGTTTTCCGTCTTCTTGTAGATAAACAAATTTTCAGAGAGGTGTAGACAATGAAAACATAAGGAATACAAGTGAAGAACAATGGGAATGTAGACAGGAAAAATATCACTAGCTCCAGGGAGAAGTCATGGTTGCAGGGAAGTCTAACTACTTGAATGTTGTCACAGAAGAAATGGTTCACTGTGTTGGACTCAAAGCAAGTTATGTCTGAAAGTTGGATAGGCAGAAGAGGTGCTTCCAAAAACCCAGTGACCCAGCAAATTTCAGCCAACAGAATACAGGTTTTGCGACCCAATATTATCATGCAAAGGGGAGTATACTCCAAAAAAGTAGTGTAATAAACACAATGACTACAAGGTGGCCGCATAACAGAACAATAACTATGGCCATATATCATAAACAAATACCAATGCAGCTGTATTGCCCATACAACTGCTGGAGGCAGCACAACTACATGAATGCTCTATGCTACTCAGGTTGGTTTACTCAGGTAGATTGGAGGGCTCTGTGGTGGCCCTCCAATCCTCCTAAAAAAAACGTGCAAATAAATCAAAACTCTAAAATAATAACAGCAAAGAAACTGACATTTCAAGGGGCATGTATCATTACATGCATATCCCACGAACAGCACTTAAGAATATACACATACATACATAGGTGCAGGTGGGCCTCCTGCGGTGGCAGTGCTGGTGGAGGGAGGGAGCGGTGCCGGCCGCCCTGGCCCAGTAATAATATTAATTGTTTCCCCCCTATCAAATCTGCCACTGGCCCTGCTGGCGGCACCCGGGGCACATGCCCCCCTAGCTTCAGCACTGCCCCCAACCACCCCCATGCCTCCCATTCTCCCTCCTGCTCAGTCTGGGTACTGACGAGATGCCCCACCTCCTGCAGAGCCTGCACTGTACTAAGAGCTGCACATTCCTTGTGACAGCTGCTGCTTGAGTCAGTGAGATGCAGCCCCGGAGCCTCCGTGCCGCTACAATGACGGCCCAGCCTTCACGGCATCAGAGGGGCCCGGGGACCACCAACATTTTCTCGTGGACCACCGGTTGGCGACCGCTGCTCTTATACATCATCTAACCAAAATGGTCCTATTTTGTGAGAATCTGGGAAATTCTGATAATTAATGTGTAATTAAGGTGAAACTCCAACCAAAACTTTTTGTTTGCATGGAGTGGGGAACTGATAGTGCCAAGTGTTCTCTTAAATGTTCCTATTTAGCAGATTTCTTGTCATATTCTGCATGGTCCAGCAGCGGAAAGGGAACAGGGTCTCTTAAAAATGGGCACGAGACCTGAAGATGAGTTTCTTGACAGTTCCTGTCCCAACTTCCCATCACTTAAAGTGGATTTAAAGTCAGTTTAGAAATTGTGACTTATCTATTCCTCTGGATACTTAGTGGATGCAGGGGATCTGCTCTATGATCTGCAAAAATAGCCACTTGATGTCTCTGTCTTACATAGATCCTGCCCACACTGTGGATATGATGAGGAGGCAGCAATTTGAGCTGCCTGACCACATTCTGTATATAACGTTTATGTGTATAATATAGACTTAAAATGTACTTCATTAGACTGACCAATATTAATCCTTGTTCTCGACAATTATAAAGTCATAATTACAGTAAGATAACAGGATCTAATATATACAGAAATATTCTTCAGAATTCTACCCTGCATCATTAGTCTATTATGAAAAAGAAACTTCATACACATAATATTTTGTTCACTAAATGTTTTTTACTTGATAAAACCCTAAACATGTGTAAAAAATGGTCTAGATAAAATTGAGCAGATAGTTACAACTTCACATTGTCCTCAACATGTTCAAAACAACCTCAGCATTATATTATACTGAAAATAAATATATGTAATGTTTTCTAAAACAAATAAAAAATATATGCAGGCTTAGGTTTATTGCTAATGGCTGGCCCTAGAGGCAATCAGAAAGGTTATTGATCATGTTGCTATGACATGATTGTGACAGCCAGTCTTAGTGATCATATGGCCCTGCATACATGTAAGCCAGCACCAGCTATTAGGTATAAGTTGCATTTCTTTAAAAAGATATCTAAATTCAAGAAAAAATGTAATATATTCTTAGATATGGTGTCTGCATTCGTTTTTTTTTTTTTCAGGGAAAGAACATTTTAAGAAAGTATAGCAAATACCTTTTGATATTGCCAGACATGCAGAACCCTTGTTACTTCCTGTGAGCTGAACTGAAAACACAAACAATGTTATCTTACTTCCAAGCTATATCCTGTCAACTGCAATCCCCTGACCCCAAGTAATAGAGATAAGGTAAGGAATACATATTTGTAGCCCAAATCAGGGGAGCAGCCTGGGTGTCAACCATGGTTCCCTCCATAGATACATTTGAGCATAGCCACCCAGGGACAGGAAGTGTTATTTGCACCAGGTGAAAATAGCAGTTATAAAGCCTAAAATAGAAACATAATGCACCCACCTCCTCTAGAGACGGGTAAGCTGAAATATATTAAACTTTTTATGTTATATATGCTTTAAACATTTTTCTCTGTTTGTCAGCTCATGGTTAAAAAAAAATAAGCGCAGGATATTTATTAAGACATTGTACCAAATAAATACCTAATATGACTTAAGTCCAACTCAAATCTCTAAAAATGACCTCCCCCTTCTGCCACAGATAAATAATATATTGCTTGTTTTCACACAAAAGAGGGGCTAACACCTGTAATGCTCACTGTAAAGGATAATTAAACCCTTGGGGTTTTTTTTTTTGGGGGGGGGGGGTGCATATATCTACTGCTAGCAAGCAGTAGATAAACCAAACACATGAAGAAAAAAAAAGAAAAAGTCAACAAAAAGGTTAAAACTTGCCTGTGTCTCTGCTGCGAGGATCTGAAAAATTCTCGGGTGGCTGCAAAGGATCATGAGGCGGGCACATGCGCAGTAGAGACCTTTGGCTGGGAGAAGAGGTGAGACACAGGGTAAATAATGCACGCAGCGTGCATCAACACAGACTCCGTGGGACAGGAAGACACAGCAGTCAGCGCTGGATCAAAGACTGGCACCAGCGCTGGAGGGACTCCTCAAAAACTACTGGAAAGAAGAAGATGATCGGAACAAGAGGAATCATTTAAGGTAAGTCCTTACCCCAGCATCGGGGGGGAGGAAAAACATTTTATGTCACATTAGTATCTGCTCCTGCGATCTTCCTCCCCGCAGGTTCAAATTGTAATGTAATTGCAAAGACACTCTATATTCCAGATTCCAACCGGTATTTTTGTCCCACTCTTGCTGATGTCACAACACCTGCACTGTGGTCAGTTCAGTAACAGTGGTCATGCCATCTGAATGGGGCATGTATGAGTGCCCACCCAGTGGCCATGGTGCATATGTATGTGTGCATATTTGCATTCCTCTGTATTATATTGTGCTCCCTTGTAATTTGTATATGTTTGCATATTATTTTTTCAGTAAAAGTAAAAAAAAGGGTCCACCTTGTTGTTTCTTTGGGTTTATTACAAGAATTAAAGAGGATCTTTACCCATATCTTCAACAAAACAACAAAGGCACCTTTAGAAATGTTTAGTAATGACAATCTATTAACAGATACTTCTAGATATTTGTTTTTCTTTTCCTCCCCAGTCTTCTCACAGTGGTCATTTTTACTAAGAGCAGGTTACTAGATCTCCCTTCACTCCCTGGAACTCTGCCACATATGACTCATGAGATTACAGATGAGATTTCCCAGCAATGCGCTACTGATGTAACCTTCCCAGGATGCACCGCTGGCACATTACATCATGTTTGCCAAAGAGAACCAGGAAGTAGAAACAAAGCAATTGTAAGTAAAATAAAACTATGTTTTGTTTAACTAACGAATGTAAGATTATTTCATATCAGCATGCAAAGCTGCATGTTGATGTCATTTTTAGCCAAAGGGGTAAAGTTCCACTTTAAGACAAACAGTTGGTAAGCATTACACCGGAATTCTGCTTTCCAGTAATCATTATGTGCTATAGCTCTAGTAATCCATAAGAAAGCCATATGTTTATGTTTGTTTGTATAACCAACTAATTAATTCAGAATAATGAGCGTATGAACTCTGACCAGGCCTAAATAGTTCCAAGGGAATTAATTACAAATAACAAGCTCTCATATATAAACAAGCATATTTTTCAACATTTTACCCCACACAGTTACTTTGAGATGGATAACAGAGTGATATCTTTATGTGCACAATGTTTTGACTTAATCCTGAAGATGTTTGACATGTTCTACCTGAGCAGGTAATAGTAATTACACATTTGTAGCTTCCCTGGAAAATAAGGACAAATATATAAAGCAAAGAAGAGTATAGTACTGTAGTACTAGTGACGTTTTTTAAAAATACATGCAAATGCATTGGCTTAGTAGAAATAATCCCTACTGTTACACCTGCAGGGAATTTATCTTGCTATCACTGATAGTCAGTTGGCTGTGATTATGTCTGTACCTGGGTAGTTGAGGCAAGCCAGCATCAAAAAGAGCTACCAAGTACTTCATGATGTGTGTCAGCGGACTTTAAGTCCTTCTAAAGGTTGCACTTTGCTGCAAGGACCCTTTAGGTTTCTGTGTGTGCTTTAAATGGCCATAATCCCTACAACATTTTTTATTTTACTGTATATGCATTATATAAAAGAGCAGTTGCTAAAATGTGTGTAAAACCAAAACATTTTTTTTTAGTTTTAGATATAGTAGCTCACGGTTAAGACCCCTTGTGCTGTCACAATAATTGCATAAAAATATCATACAATGCATAGCCACGGTTAATATTTATATTGCTGTGAATTGAGAATCACATACTTAAGTTTTTCTTAAGCCATTATCTTTGGTATTGCATACTTGGTTATTATACTGACATCTTGTGGTCAATTACATTATTGTTTTTCTGTGTTCCCTCCCATTTATGATGTATTTCCCCTTTCTTCATTACTTCATGACTCAAAATGGTTGACTGTAACATTGCCAAATATGAATCTGCATGTTTTCTTGGAAACATTACCATCTCTGACCTTCAAATACCATCTGTTCATTCATCTGCTGTATCCTGTTGTCTGTAGCATACTGCATTCAAATAAAGCACTTTATGGATTAAAAGGTATTTGGTGAGTTCAGCTATCTGTTAAGGATTGTCTGCAGTAATTATATCTGCTTATGCAGGCTAGGCATCGAGGTCTCAGCAAGGGCTAAAATGCTAATACAACAATCGGAGTCAGAATACCCCTTTAAAGGAGAACTATGGGGTTAAGTCTTTTCCCCATAGTCCTCCTTAGGGTAACGGGAGGACACAAACTAGCGTCCTCCCGTCACCCTATGGTTAAGTATACCGCGAGCTGTAGCTCGCGTTATACTGAGACGCCGCAGCTGAAGCGGATCCCGACAATTGTGCCGGGATCCGCCCAGCTGCGTGACTGACAGCTGGCTCTGCCTATCTAGAGGCAGAGCCAGCTGTACCCGCCCCCTCCCCCGTCCGTTCCGCCAGTCAGCGCTGGCGGATCGGAGCAGGGAGGGGGGAATCCAGCCCCTCCCCTGTCACAGCAGAGAGCCATGACAGGATCCAGAGGTGAGCGAACGCCGGTATGTGTTCGCTCACCTCCCGATCTGCTGAGCCGACCTGTGACAGTCTCACTGTCACAGGTCAGCTAGAACTATGAGGTGAGTGAAAACCACTCACCTCCTGGTTCTCCTTTAAGGATTTATATTAAACTATGTGTCCCATCTATGAGCTTTCCCTTTACTTCCTAGCCCAGAAGCAGGAAGTCAGAGGAAATCTCTCCTAAGTAAACAGAACTCCCATCTTAGTTGTCAATGGAATAAATGTCCCCATTAGAAGATTTCCCCTCAACTCCTTTTCTTGTGACAACTCTAACATTTTTGATTTCCCACCACTTTCTGTCTCATTGACAATGATCGCAAGGACAAATACCTAGGCTGAAGCTTTCCAGTTGTGAGAACAGGTGGGTTTTAACCACTTCCAATACTATCCAAAATAAAAAATAAACAAGTTTTGGCTTTCAAAAAACTTTAATTATATATGTAAAATATATGTATTTGACAGAAATGTACACATCATAGATATATACATGACATATGCAATAGGAGCTATCACCCACACTGTAGAAACTAGGATCTATTACCCACTCTGTAGCAATTCTGTAGCAACTAACATAGAGATGTTGAGTTAACTTTTCTGGCACAAGAAAGATAAAAATGACAGTTGGGAAGTTTCTACATGGGATGAAAAGAACTGAAACACATAAAATATATATTTTGGACATTATGTAGTTCAGCTTCTCTTGGCCATACTGCAGTGTCTTCACTGTAAACCTCTGCCCATGATAATATAAATAGTACATGATACAGTTATAAAATGTGTAATTTAGGTACAATGGCCCTTGAAATAATTAAAACCAATCAAATCAAGTTCTTTTTGTTTAAAACATATTATTGTGCTAAAACACTCAAACTACTATATTGGGTATAACTTAAAGGAGGCCTAAGTAGAAGTGGCCTAGGCTGTACACACTGGGATTTGTTAGAAAACTCAAATATATAGAGTAATGTTTGATGGATAAGATTGGTTTAATGTGGTCTATCTTTCAGATTTGAAGACCCAGTCTCAGCTATTTCTATAAACAAGGCGCTAAAAAAAAAGAAATTCAAGAAACTAGAGTTCCAGTCATAGAAAATTCTGAGGAGAAGTTTTATCTTTGGAATCTATTTATATCATCAAACATTTCCACATTTTCTCAAAGAATGCTTGTAAACCATACTGGGGTTACATATTTTATTATCAAAGGAATAACAGAAGCACCGGAACTGCAGGTTGTGATCTTCCTCCTGGTTCTCCTCATATATCTCATCACTCTTGGTGGCAATATGACTATATTTCTACTAATCTGCTTGGATCATCGCCTACACACCCCCATGTACTTCTTCCTAGCCAACCTGTCCATAGTGGACATTTCATGTTCCACGGTCACACTACAAAGAATCCTAGTAAACTTTGTCACAAAGAATAATACTGTTGGATTCCATGCATGTATAACACAATGTTACCTTTTCGGATCATTTACAGGTCATGAATTATTTATTCTGACGGCGATGAGCTATGATCGATACATAGCCATTTGTAAACCTTTGAACTATTACTTGATTATGAACTTTAAAACCTGCGGTATGCTGGCTTCGCTCTGTTGTCTGTTAGGTTTTATACAGGTCATTCCTCATTGTGTCCTAATAGTTAATATCTCTTGTTACTACTCAAATGAAATTGACCACTTCTTCTGTGATCTTCTTCCAATAATGAAAATTGCTTGCAGTGACATCTCTGTTTTGAAAGCACTGTCCTATATAGAAGGGCTAATTATGTTCTTTATAACGCCTTTTTGTCTGACCTTAACTTCCTACTTTCTTATAATCATCACCATACTAAAAATATCTTCTAATATTGGGAGACGCAAAGTCTTCTACACATGTTCTTCTCACCTCACTGTCATCATTTTGCTTTATATAACACAGACTTTACAATATTTGATACTAAACAATAGCTTTGGATCCACCAAACTTTTCTCTTTGTTTAATACTGCTATTGTCCCCATGCTGAATCCAGTTCTGTACAGCTTAAAAAATAAAGATGTGAAATCTGCTTTTAAACGAAAGCTGGGCAGCATAAAGGCATAAAGGCAGCTTTAATTTATAGCTAAACCCAACAAAGCCAGCTCCAACCTATCACCTCCATACATTTCATTACTGTAGCGCTACCCTCGCAAGGGCCACTGTAGTATATGGGTCTTCTGTCCCACACCAGTGATGACTCATCCTCACCTGGATCCGAGTAACACCAACACACCGTTTAAAACTTTAAAATGGGCTTTATTAAAACTAGCAATAAGCCCAGGAAAGAGATAAACTGTTCAACAGGATTGACAATTTTAAATGCAATGATACAATACAACCGCTCAGCTGAGTAAACAAGATTGGTGTTCGTTCACTTTAACCGCCAGTGGGAGGCCTTCCCTGAAATGCACTGAACCGGCGGTGAACAAAACTCTAAGTTGCACAACACAGAAATACTGTTCAACAAGTACCAAAGGAAATATAACTGACTATGAGAACCTATCTGGCTCTTGTAGGTCCCAGCTAACCACTGGCCAGTGGGAATTCCACACACACAGAGTCTGCCAGCATTGGGGCCCTTTAAATTCTGTAGTTGAGTACTCAGCCTTTTGTAAAACAGGATGGAAAGAGGTATCTTCACAAAGTGTCACAGTGTGACAAACATTAACAGATGTGGTGATCCACCTTTAGATAGAGCTGCATTTTGCAGTAAATAGGATCTAGTGGGAATAAGTGAGATCAATTCACACAAGGATGGCAGAAGATCTCTCAACATTAGGTGCACTTTATATATCTTCCTTCCAGCAATTGGTAGCTTGATAGCTGTCTCAGCCGACTGGATGGCGATGGGTGCA
Source organism: Nanorana parkeri (assembly GCF_000935625.1). Lineage (NCBI taxonomy): Eukaryota > Metazoa > Chordata > Amphibia > Anura > Dicroglossidae > Nanorana > Nanorana parkeri. The sequence continues at coordinate 368,297 of NW_017307125.1, forward strand.
ACACAGGCCGCAGAATCCCCCAAAAAGGATGATGGCTGCAGTACACAAATTCGTCTCTACATGTCACTGCACTGTTAGCACATCTTCAGAGATCAGGCGAAAGGTTAGCATAGCATACTGGGGCTCCCCTCTCAAGCCTGCACCTCCCTTTAGAAGTCTCCACAGGAATCACAGACTCTGGCAGTGCACAGGAGACAAACACAAGGGACACTTTCCCCTCTCTGGCTGCAGCATACCAGTCTGTGTCTCTCCCCCTGTGCCTTCCTCTCTCTCCCCTCAGTCTGCTCCCCTTGGGTGGTGGGCTGGGCTAAAAATGGCCTGGCAGCCAATCACAGCTCTCCTGGGCTGCTATCCAATCCAGTCCTTCCTTGCATTTTGTTGTTATGGGTGGGCTTCTTCTTAGCTACAGCAGTAACCAATCCAAGAACAATTCTGCAGTTGCAGCCAATAGAGTCTCTCCTCCAGTCTCTGTGGGCTATCAGACTAGCCAGAGAAATGCAGTGCAGTGTTTCAGAGAGCAATACTCTGCATATATTACAGAAGCAATACTATGCCTGTGCTACATCACTTATGAATAATTTCCAGATAACACCCTAGGTGCAACATCTGCTCTGTCATAAACTCTTCCAGTCAGCTTCTGAAATTCACTGACCACTCAAAGTTTGACAGCCTCTGTCTAATTAAAAATCCATATAGGGCTTTATGAACTAACACAGGGAGAGATTTCTGTCCCTTTTCTCATCTAGGTCTATGTGTGCATGTTTTAAGTAACTCTGAATAGCAGAAGATCAACTTAAGCATACTATTTAGGCTATAACTCCTGCATTAAAATAGTGGAGAACAGCCTCAAGCATGTCATCTGTTGGCTATAAGTGTTACATATGACACCTTTATATGCATTTTAAAAAACAATTGCATGTTAAGGAAAAAATATACATAAAACATAATCCATTCCCTTTAGCCACTTGTGTAGTAGCCTGTATATACCCCTTCCTTGCTACCATTTTTTGGAAACACGCCAGTACTGAGATAGTCAAGGTGCACTTAGGCTTTAAAAGTCACTCACTGAGTAGAGAAAGTAGAGGATGAAATTGTGTTGCACTGAAATTGTGTGCAATAGCTAGATTTTATCGATGAACCTAAAACAATCTCACAATCATTGGTGGTTCATGGAACTTTAAAACCTTTCACCCCTATCATAAAACAAACCCCCAACCCTCATCATTGGTGGTCAATGGGACTTTAAATGCCCTCAAAATGATCACACAATCATTGGTGGTCAGTTGCACTTTAAAATAGTACCCTTCTCTGTGCTGCTGCCTAGGGAGGAGGTTTGAGTTTGTGGCTACACAGGGTTCCCCACATACAGGCAAACTAAATAGCTGGTTTGCCTGCCCACTGAAGCGAACCTTTGTCTGTGCAGGAAGTAATTTATGTATTTATGGTATTACTACCACCATTACATGAATAACTTCCCACTTGTGGTTGCTAGGACATGGGCAGCCGCCAGCGTCCTAGCATCCAGTGACTCCAATCAGCTGTTGGCCAAGGGATTCGGCAGCTGAGTAGGCAGGGATTCTGGTCACTGTTATTGGCCAAATATGGCCATGGCCATATTAAGTCAATAACGTCAGCCAGCATCCCTACCAATTTCTATACATTCAGCTGCCTGTCCGGCAACTGAATGATCTGCCCCTCATGATCACATCATGATCTGCCCCTTGTCCAATCAGAGAACACCTTTTATTCATTGATTAATTGTCCGCTGTGCTGAGTGAGTGACTCCATGTGTTTTCAACACAACCCCAACACAGGACGCAGAAGATTACTGTCAGCATTGTAGTAGCTCCAGCTGCAGTGCTTTACAGGATCTGTGTGGGCCGATTAGCTATAGCATATGCATACTTACACTTGGCCAAGCTAAAGCAATGTAAGTATGCATAATACTTCATACCTGAAATTCATGTTTAAGGAGTTTACACTATTCAGCTTTTCCTTGCCTTCTTATGTCTAACTGCAGGGATGGAGGAATGAGGAGAGGGTATAAAGCCTTAAAAATAACTTCATGGATCTATACCCTCAAGCACTTTTTGCCCTCTGTTAGAAATAAAAGGACATTTTTAGCTGGTGAGTGCACCTGCAGGAGGGTTGGCACAGAAGTGAAGCACAAGTGTGTGGATTGAAGGGAATTGACATGTATTTACTGTATCTATACATTAACTACAAATGCTTTGGAGTATTTGGTGTGTGAAGTCTATAAGAACGTACATTTGAAGTTAATTATACTTGGAACTGTTTGTAAGTTGAATAATTTCACAAACCTAGTGTTCTGTTTGCTTCCTTTCTATTTTTTATGTATATGTTTATATAGAGGGTGCAATTTAACATTATTATTTGTCACATATATTGAGCATGCACTGGGCAAATACTAATATATAATAATCTGGTGATCATGGAACACACTTGCTGGTGGTGCTGGACCCTACTTGTTTGAATCGTAAAGTTGTCCATTTTTGTTATGATGTATAGACCCCTAAAAAAAAGTATTACTTAGTCAAGCCTCTAAATTATTACATTTGTTGTTTAAAAGTTTGTAGGGATGTGTTCCCTAGCAGCCTGGCTGCATTTTTACTTTAGCTTTTATGGTTTGTATTGCAGGGCATTGAACCCAGGGATGATCTGTATGACATCACCTGTCTGTCATTCTGTTGACAGAAGCTCCAGTATCCTATGTCAAGGGTGGAGACAGAGATTCCTTTCTGTTTTGTCAGCTGACCAGCGCCTGGTGAGCTTGTCATCAGTGGGTTTCCTGCCTCCTCTTCCCTTGTATATGTTTATATATTTTCTAATATTTTTTTATAAAAATTAAATAATTAAAAATCTTAAAAACATTAACCCCTCCCTTCCCCCACAAGGTTTTTGCCCCACTTTTGCTGATGTCACACCACATGCCCTGTAATCAGTTCAAGAACATTGGCCATGCCATCTGAATGGGAAATGTAGAAGTGGCCATGGCGCATATGTGTATGTGTGTGTGTGTGTGTGTGTGCGTATTTGCAATCCTCTGTATTGTATTGTGTTGCCTTGTAATTTCTATATATGTTTGCATATTATTTTTTTAGTAAAAGTATATAAATGTTCTACCTTGCTGTTTCCTTGGATTTATTACAAGGATTAAGACAAACAGTGGGTAAGCATAACACTGGAGTTCTGCTTTTCAGTAATAATTATGTGTTATAGCTCTAGTAGTCCATAAGAAAGCCATATGTTTATGTTTGTTTGTAAAACCAACTAATTATTAAAAATAATGAGCGTATAAACTCTGACCAGGCCTTGATAGTTCCAAGGGAATTAATTACCAATAACAAGCTCTCATATATAAACAGGCATATTTTTCAACATTTTATCTTACACAATTACTTTGAGATGGACAAGAGAGTGATATCTTTTTGTGTACAATGTTTTGACTTAATCCTGAAGATGTTTGACATGTTCTACCTGAGCAAGCAATTTTAATTACGCATTAGTAGGTTCTCTGGAAAATAAGGACAAATATATCAAGCAAAAAAAAAAAAGGTATAGTTCTGTATTACTAGTGACTTTTTTTTTTTTTACATTTAGAAATACATGCAAATGCATTGGCATAGGGGAAATAATGCCTACGGTTACACCTGCAGTAAATGTATCTTGCTATCACTGATAGTGAGTTGCCTGTGGTTATGTCTGTACCTGGGTGCCTGAGATAAGACACCATCATAAGGAGCTACCAAGTACTCCATGATGTGTGCCAGCTGACTTCAAGTCCTTCTAAAGGGTGCACTTTGCTGCGAGCACCCTTTAAGTTTCTGTATATGCTTTTAAATGGCCCAATCCCTAAAATAAAATGTATATTACTGTATGTGCATTATATAAAAGAGCACTGAAAATGCTGTCTCATTGACAATGGTCTCAAGGACAAATGGAGAGGCTTAAGCTTCCCAATTGTGAAACTGACAGCAATAAATACTCACAGTGAGTTTTAACCATTCCCAATACTATCCAAAATAAAAGAAAAAGTTGTGGCTTTGCAAAAACTTTAATGATATATGTAAAATATACATATTTGACAGAATTGTACACATTATAGATATTTACATGACATATGGAATAGGATCTATTACCCACACTATAGCAACTAACATAGGGCCTGTTGAGTTATGTTAGCTTTTTTGGCAACAGGAAGACAGTTGGGAAGTTTCTAAATAGGATGAGAAGAACTGATCCACACTAAAATATATATTTCGGACTTACGTAGTACAGCTTCTCATGGCCAACTGCTGTCAATGTAAACCTCTGCCCACGCTAATATAAATAGTACATAATACAGTTATTAAATGTATCATTTAGGTACAAAGGCCTTTGAAATAACTAAAACAAATCAAATCAAGTTGTTTTGTTTAAAACATATTATTTTGCTAAAACATCAAACTGCTATATTGGGATTAACTTAAAGGAGGACTAAGTAGAAGTGAAGTAGGCTGTACACTCTGGGTTTATTCAGAAAACTCAGATACTGTATATAGGGTAATATTTGATTAATAAGATTGGTTTAATGTGGTCTATCTTTCAGATTTGAAGACCCAGTCTCAGCTATTTCTATAAACAAGGCGCTAAAAAAAAAGAAATTCAAGAAACTAGAGTTCCAGTCATAGAAAATTCTGAGGAGAAGTTTTGTCTTTGGACTCTGGTCATATCATCATCAAACATTTCCACGTTTTCTCAAAGAAATGCTTGTAAACCATACTAGGGTTGCATATTTTATTTTCAAAGGAATAACAGAAGCACCGGAACTGCAAGTTGTGATCTTCCTCCTGGTTCTCCTCATATATCTCATCACTCTTGGTGGCAATATGACTATATTTCTACTAATCTGCTTGGATCATCGCCTACACACCCCCATGTACTTCTTCCTAGCCAACCTGTCCATAGTGGACATTTCATGTTCCACGGTCACACTACAAAGAATCCTAGTAAACTTTGTCACAAAGAATAATACTGTTGGATTCCATGCATGTATAACACAATGTTACCTTTTTGGATCATTATCAAGTCATGAATTATATATTCTGACAGCCATGAGCTGTGATCGATACATAGCCATTTGTAAGCCTTTGAACTATTACTTGATTATGAACTTTAAAACCTGTGGTGTGCTAGCTTTATCTTGTGGGCTGTTAGGTTTTTTACAGATCATTCCTTACTGTGTCCTAATAGTTAATATCTCTTGTTACTCCTCAAATGAAATTGACCACTTCCTCTGTGATCTTCTTCCAATAATGAAAATTGCTTGCAGTGACATCTCTGTTTTGGAAGCACTGTCCTTTATACAAGGGCTGCTTATGTTCTTTATAACTCCTTTTTGTCTGACCTTAATTTCCTACTTTCTTATAATCATCACCATACTAAAAATACCTTCTAATATTGGGAGACGCAAAGCCTTCTACACATGTTCTTCTCACCTCACTGTCATCATTTTACTTTATATAACGCTGACAATACAATATGTGGTACTAAACAAAAGCTTTGGATCCACCAAACTTTTCTCTTTGTTTAATTCTGCTATTGTCCCCATGTTGAATCCAGTACTGTACAGCTTAAAAAATAAAGATGTGAAATCTGCTTTTAAACAAAAGCTGGGCAGCATAAAGGGGACTGCCAGCTTAAATTTATAGCTATACCCAGCAAAGCCAACTCCAACCTATCACCTCCATACATTACAATACTTATGAAAAATTTCCAGATAACACCCTAAGTGCAACCTCTGCTCTGTCGTGAACTCTTCCAGTCAGCTTCTGAGATTCCCTTCAGGCACTCTCTAACCATTGGAAATGTTAAAGGGTTACTATAATGGTTTTTGTTTAGTTTTGTTCTTTTATCATTTATAAATTGATTGTGTGTGTTTTAAGTAACTCTGAATAGCAGAGATCATAGAGAACATACGATTTAGGCAATTCACTGTGTAGCAGTAAACTCCTGTGTTTTTATATAATACGTTTTTATTGATCGTTTTACAAAAAAAATACAAACTACCTCAATATTCAGGTAAAATAGATATGCAGATCCAGTATTAGGTGGTGTTACAATTGCAGTTTTCTTACAAACAACACTAATGTTCATACATCAAGCAGGCATAGATATACACATTGGAAATTGAACATAGATAGGCAGGGCCGGATTTCCCACAAGGCCAACCGAGGCCTGGCCTCGGGCCAGCAGGGAGTAGAGGGGCAGCAGGGGTATAGAATTCCTATCTCCCAACGCCCGGGACATGCAGTTTCGGGCGCCGGGTGGGTAGTTGTTTTCTACATTTAGGCCTGCTATGGGCAATCATAGCTAAATGTACAGCGCGGAAGCTGCTGCTGGATTTGTACAATTGATCTCGGGGATGTCGCTGAGATCAATTGTATGCAGCCTGCATACAGAGGGGGGGGCATTGAGGGACCTGGCCGTTGGGCAGCAGAGAGAGTGAATCCGGCCCTGAAGATAGGGAGAAGTATATAAACATTAGATAAACAATTAGATAAACAGTAACTCATTTCCTATCACTTACACATGTTGGGGAGGCAGAGGTAGAAAACTAGAAGGTGTTGAGATTGGATGCTGGAGTTTAAAAAAAAAAAGGATATATAAACTGTATTATATAACAAACAAGAACTGGAAAAGAAAACAAGAAACAATAAAAAGGGGAGTGGGGTAAGCAAAAGGCACACCTATGGTAAGGCATGGAGGTGATTAAATTCATAATTTTTCAATTTGCAGTAGGGATGAACTAGCCAATTTTCCCAGGATGAAAAAAAGAGAAATATTGTTTTTTTTTTTCAAAGCAAAAATACGTTGATGAGAATATTGAAGGTTAACCAGCCGTATGACTTCTGTAGGGTTAGGGGCGAAGGATCAAACCACTTTTGAATGATAAGGAGTTTAGCTGCATAGGGAATATGAAGAATTATAGTACCGGAGGAAGGTGGTAATAACCACTTGTTGACCGGGGTGTTAAACCCCCTTCCTGGCCAGGCCATTTTTCAGTAATCAGCGCTGCGGTACTTTGACTGACATTTATTCCGTCATGCAACGCTGTACTGAAATTAATTTTATACCATTTTTGGGGACACATAGAGCTTTCAAAGAAAACTGTTTTCCCTACGTCATGTAAACATTTATTAGTAACCAATTTTTTGCTAAAATATAAAAGACAGGGTCACATCGGGTTAATAGACACCAAACATGTCAAGCTTTAAAATTGTGTGTGCCCGCAAAATCGCAAAAAAACTATCATACCTAAAATTGGCCATAGGTGACGATTTAAATGCTTTTACCGCTCATCAGTTTAGTGTTATCAGTTGACTGATGTCCCTAAAATTATTGCTCCCGCGATATGTAAGCTGTGATAAGATACTTTGGTGCTTCCCAGGCACTTCCCAGTCCACCTAGCGTCTAATGAAGATTTTTTTAATTTCCTACAAACCTCCTGGAGGGACACTGCAGAATTTACCGGCCAACAACCAGCCACACCTGTTCTTTTATGGGAGGCAGGTAAAGCCTCAAATTGGCCATAGGCGACTCTTTAAAAGCTTTTACTGCTCATCAGATTACTGTTATCAGTGACTATGGCCCTAAAATTATTGCTCACACTCTGACTATAGCAGCTAGAGAAATGATAGTATAAGGCGGAAGTGATGTAATGCACATAATTTCCTCCTTTAGAGAGAGAGAGGAGGAGAGTTCAGCAGTGTGGAAATGCTGATCTCTCCACCATCATCACTGAAATCACCTGCTGTGCCGGTCCTGGGCCCACAGGGGGGGCAGTGGAGCCCGGGATAAACGGCAGTGGCAGTGGAGGGGGTGAGTGCAGCAGCAGAGGGAGGGGGGTGCCCACTGTTTTTTGTTATACAAGCAATCGAACGGCTGTAGAGTGGGATTCTGCTCACGGGCGAACACAACAAAAATGACGTACAGGCACGTCCACCCGCTGGGAAAAGGTTGCCGTCCGCACGTGTATTTACAATTTTTTGAACCACTCCTCCAATCAGCTGATCGAGGGATGCTAGCCAAAAGGGTGCCAACAGCGGCACCCACTGTGCGAATTTCGACCAGTTCTTGATGAACCGGCCAAAATTTGCATAGTGCATGGCCAGTTTTATGAAGAGTTTCCAAAAAGACCTGTGTTACTCGCTTGCCAATATTCAGCAGGTCTGGTGTAATTGACGTTTTATGTGATCTTTGTCCCTGTTAGCACAGTGAAGTTGGGATCAGAAGTCCTTTAAGTAGCAAAGTATTCACAAATTAAACCACCTCAAATGACCTCTCTTGCCCTCCCATCACATACAAATAAAAGCAGAAGTAAGAGCAAAGGTTCTTACCTATCAAGCCTGTGCAGAGCCCTGCATCTTTCTCCATATTCCAGCAAGTGGCAGGTTGTACATGTTTAACATATCAGCAGGCCTACAGACAGGCCCATTATAGCCTATGGATGTGACCAGTATATGCACAGTACTGCTTAACCTGACTGCTGGAATGTGGAAGATGCACAGTTCTGGGCAGGCTAGGCACTGTGAAAACCCTCAACCCCTGGTTTGAGGTCTATTTTTATTTGCATAGATGCAAAAAGGGGTAAAGAAGGGATTTAAGAACAATTTATTCATAAATGAAGTTCCATTAACTTTTGTACAACTTCATCTCTGATGCTACAATTTCCCTAGCACTTTTCTTATTGTGGTAGATTGCAGGTAGGTCTTTATCCTTTAGTATGATTTAAGAAATTAGATTCTGTATTATTTTGGGGAAAAATGTATTTTATTTGTGGGTATGCAGCAGCCAAGTCTGAGAGGGCACCTGTGGGAATCTGAACTGTAATTGGTGTGCGAGGGTTCAAGGAAGTAGCTGGCTGTCTAGCACTGTCATGCTAAGGATATATGTATGGAAGCAGTTTTACCACTCTGAGTAAATCCTACATGAGATATATTTTTTAAAGTGGAAGTAAAGTAAAGAGGAAAAAAAAATGCTGGGAGGTTGAGATTTTTAACAAAAGAGACATGCAAAGTATCCTCTTCCTCTCTCCCCCAGTGTTTTTTTTTTGTGTACACTGTATGGCTCATGCGCTGTGCAGTGTACTCCCCCAGCCTATCCACAGTGTCTCTAAGATGCCACAAATGAGCCGGGTGCTGTGGAGGATGTATCTCCTTTGCACATGTGAGAAGTTACATCAACAGTGGCCACCTAATGGCCAAAAAGGACTTCCAAGAACCCAGAAGTGTCAGAGACAGAGATGGCAGCAGTGGGGGACAGTGCTGAGGACAGATCATCTGACAATGCTAGAGAAGGGCACATATGTAAGATAAGGGTGCCCTAATGTGCACATATGTTGAAAAAAAAATGAAAGCAGGTTCATGTGGTTCTCTCCATACTGAAGGAAAGCTTTATATTACCCTGTTATGCAGATGTATAGAAAGTCTCTGTGGTTATACTTATACCGGGTAAATAACCGAGCCAAAGTGGACGGAGTCAAACCCTGTTCAGCTATTCACTTCAGCTGAGTATGGCTGTTTTCAGCCATACATAGGCTGGCTTTTGGCTCCCTTTGGTTCAGCCGAACAACCTCAGCGTTTTCAGGCTGAACCGAAGTGAAGAACATGTTCGCCTCAGGATCAGGGACATCTAGATTGGCTGAGGCAAGCCTTCGGTAGTTTAGTCTTTGTTGTTCGCCCATATTTTCATAGGGGCCAAACAGCAGAGAGTGAATAGCCAAATGCTGCTGTGCAGTATTCGGCTTGGTCATTCTGTTCGCTACCTCAGACATAGCAGACAGAATGAAAACTTTAATGTAAAGAAGAAAAAAAAACGGTGTGGGGCCCTTCTCCCAAACCATACTAGACCCTTTAGGTATGGTAGGAATGTTAGGAGGGACCCCGGGTTAAAAATAGAAAACAAATGTGTGTGGGTTCCCCCCCAAATGTCATACCAGGTCTGGTAGGAATTTCAAGGGATGAAAAAGCATCCTCCCAATGCTGAGGGCATGTTGCCTGGTA
>NW_017307125.1:378550-378844 GCF_000935625.1 Nanorana parkeri
GGCTGTTGCTGGGTTATGCAACCCCCCCCCCCCCCCCTCGCATACCATACCAGGCAACATGCCTCCAGCATTGGGAGGGTGCTTTTCCAGAGGGGACATGGGGGCAAGGTGATTTTCCAGGTGTCCCCCTGCTGAGGGCATGTGGCCAAGTAGGGTGCAGGGAAAGGGGGACTCTTGCTTGTCTGTGGACAGGGGGCTTATTTGCATCTGGGTACCAGACCAGACTTTTGGAAAAAATCTTTTAATTGAACAAAAAACACACAAACAGTTTTTGACAATTCCGTTATTTAAAAG